>NW_016107460.1:5458823-5460972 GCF_001604975.1 Cebus imitator | reverse complement strand
GTGGGGCGAAGAGGGGCGGGGCGGGGCAGCAGCCTGTGCGCTGGTGCAGGGGACAAAAGGCTGCCCGCAGCGGCATCTAGTGGTCAGCTCTGGTACTGCACCGCTGGCTGCTGGGGGCAGTGCCTTGACCTTGAGCTGGAGGTCTCAGAAGCTTGGGGCATCGTGGGCAGGGTCTTGCTGGGCGTGGCGAGTCCTGGGTCCCGAGCCCTCCCCTGGAGCGGACTTGGCTTGGCATTGGGTAAAGTCCCTGATATTGAGGGTAGCGGGGGCTTGGAGGGGCTGAGAGCTTTCCTTTGGGGAGAGGGAGAAAGCCCCCACCCACCACTAAGTGCAAAGCAGTGAGAAGGGAAGGAGGCTGTGTGGGGGAAGTGGAGGTCCCTGCAGGCCTGGGTGGGGTCACGCCTTTCGGCCATTACTGTGGCCCACTCAGGGCTAAGGGTGCTAACATGGCCTGGTCTCTATCCCCTCCAGGTGGGCCCCTCCAGCTCCCCGAGAGCCTGTCCCTAGCCCAGGGCCCAGGTAAGGCATGTGGGAAATGCCCACGGGCTTTCCAGGAGGGTGGATCATGGCAAAGTCAAAGAAGAGTGCATAAGTATAATCTGGGCCCCACAGGGCAGTGGCTGTTCCTGGGGTCCAGGAACCAAGGCCGGGCCAGACCTGGGAAGGATGGTGGCCCCCCCCTTCCCTCCCCTGCTCTGCTGGGCTGAGCTGCTAGGGGAGGGGTGGGGGGGCAGGTGCCAGCCCAGAACCCAGTCTGTTTGGGGAGCACCCACCCCACACTGCACTGGCCTTTCTCCTTTCCCCAGCGGCCACACTGCCCGCCTCCAGCAGACCCTCATCCCGGAGCGGTGGACCGGCGAGGCACTAGCAGAGGCAGCCCTGTGGAGCCCACGTCTCGAGTCCCAGCCAGAGGGGACCCAGGCCTTTGGTGACCACTGAGAAGGACACTGCATGGGCCCAGAGCTCCTGGAACCGCCGTTCCTTTGCGGGCCGTGGAGAGCTGTGGACAGCCGAGCAACCCGCCGCTCTCGGAGGCTGGCATGGCCCTGAGGAGTGAAACCTCACGTGGTCGCCGGACGAGAGGCTCCTCCCTGCTGACTCTGCAACCCAGGGGCACGCTCCTGGCCTGGGCTGAGGAAGCCCTGCTCTCTCTGAGGCTTTGAATTGGATCAGGGACAGGTGTGGGCGCCAGTGTGGGCACAGGGCTACTGTCCTCAGACAGACTTTTTGGTGCTAGGCCCTGGGACTGGAAGCCCGCCCGTATTTATGTGAAGGTATTTATGGGCTGCTGCACAGCCCTCAAAGCCCGGGGTCAGCTGGCAGCTGCCCGCCGTCTCCCGCCGATCCCCAGAACCCCCGATTCCGGTCTCGCCAGGCTGCCGGCGTGGGTACCCTGTTATCACATACAATGAGTTCTAAATTTCTTTTCAAAGAATCACGATGTCAGCATGTTCAGCTCTCTGATTCTTTAATTTTCTATTTTAAAGTTTAACTTCCTTGTAATTCCTTCTCCACCAGTTCTAATCAGTTCACATCTGCTCCTCTCCCCCTCTCCACCCTGACGCAGCCCGGTCACCTGCTCACCCCTGGCTACCTGCTCTGACAGGCCCGTAACGTCCTTGCGCCAGAACACCCACCCTGCCACTCCAGCTCGGACCCCTGCTCATTTTAAAACAGCTGGTCGGGAGTAGTCTAGCTTGTGCGGTCTGACCCTAGCCAACAGGGGGGCAACAAAGCAGTCGGGGTGACCCCCCAAGCCCGTGGCGGCCATCATGGCTCCATCCATGCCCCCGAACCCGTCTGTAGAAGTAAAGCCTTGCTGGGAGGATTCATCTTCCAGTGTTACTTCTTTTGCGGCATCAACATTTTACTTATAACAATTCCGGGCACTCGTCCGGGTTCGCCCTTCTCCCCGGGTGCTCTCGGACCCTCTCTCGTGAGGAGGTGCATCCTGCTGCCTCACTTTACTGCAGCCTCGTGGGAAAGGGGTGGGGACCTACCCGACGTGACGAACAAGCCTGGCCTCTCAGCAACTTGAACAACAAAAATACGCAGCAACGAAGCAACTCCATGCATAAACCACGAGAAAGATGCCGTGGGATCCGGTCAAGTATTTCCCTGGTGGTCGGGACCAAGGGAGGGGCGAGTG
>NW_016107460.1:5448170-5458452 GCF_001604975.1 Cebus imitator | reverse complement strand
TGGGCGGGAGGTGGGGGAGGGGGTTGGGGGTGGGGGTAAAGGGTAAAGGGAGAGGGGGTAGGGGGAAGAGGGGGCAGCAGGGAGAGGGAGGGCAGGCGGGGGTGGGCAGTAAACCATTTCTTGGTCGGAATATACCAAGGCAAGAAAAGCCTCGGGGTGGGGGCGGTGAAGTGTTCCTTGGTCAGGGTGGCCTGAAGGTTAAAAAGAGGTAAGATATCCTTTAGGGAGAATCGAACCTCACACAAACCTCCAATAGTAGGGGAGGCTAGAAATTTCCAATAAGGGAAATTGGGTCTCACTCTAAAAGGTGAGAAATTTCCAGTAAGGGAAATTGAACCTCACCCCAAAACCAGCAAGATGGGGAATACCCCAGGCAAGCCAGGGAGGAAGAAGGACAAAGATGGTAAGGAGGAGATTCCCCTGGATGGCCCCGGGGTCTCATGTGAAAATACTGGAAGGATCAGGAAAGGACTAAACAGAAGAAAACGCAAGAGATGATAAAATGTTGCTGT
Organism: Cebus imitator; assembly: GCF_001604975.1. Classification (NCBI taxonomy): domain Eukaryota; kingdom Metazoa; phylum Chordata; class Mammalia; order Primates; family Cebidae; genus Cebus; species Cebus imitator. The sequence goes on along the minus strand of NW_016107460.1, from coordinate 5,457,940 downwards.
TTTATTTGGACTCAGGGACCCATCGTCAAGCCCTTGGTCTTCTGGCCAAAGGTTGGGTCGAATGAGGATGTAAGTACCAGCTTCTAATCCAACACGTGAATGATGAAAGTCTAGTGTCTCAGGAAGAACGGGGCTGTGCTCTTCATTGGAGGCAGGGACCTGTCTTCCTTTTCCCCTTAAAAACAAATAGGGAAGAATCCAGTCTGGCAGCTCAGAAGGAAAAGTCAGAGAAGCCAGTCCCTAAAGACTCCATCACATGGGACCCCTAGATTATCTTCCCCCGCTCGGCGACCAGTCTTCCTCCTCAAGCAGCCGCTGCCCGCGCAGATCCCATTATCCCTCCTCCTTATAACCCTGACTCTTGGGAATCACCATCCCGTAAGCCTGTTCCCTCCCAACCTACGCACCCCTCTCTAAAAGCCTGAGGTAGAACAATGTAAAAAGGATATTCAGAATTTCCCATTTCCCCCCACACCTAAAGAATCAGCTGTCTCTCCCCTTTGAAAGAGGTGCTGCAGGAGTGGGGGTGGGAGGCACTGGCTTTGTAAATGCCCCTTAAGGAGCTCGGAAGTCCGGAATTGAAAAGGGAGCTTAAGCCATTACTAGATGACCCTTACAGAGTGGCAGATCAAATTGGCCAATTCTTAGGACCTCAGTTATACACCTGTGTGGAGTTCACATCCACCTGGGCATCCTCTTTTCAGGGCAAAAAGGGAGTATGCTTCGCAGGGCTCCTGTGGCAGTTTGGAAGCGTGAGCTTCCTTCCGGTCAAAACGAAATTCCCCGCCTGAGACCCCCGGTGGGATAGTAACCACGCAGATCACTGGGAAAACGTGCGGGACCTCAGGGAGGTGATCAAGAAAGGAATTCGGGAATCAGTACTCTGAATTCAAAACCTTCCTATAGCATTTGATATACAACAGAAAAAGGATGACGGGCCATAGGTTCCTAGGCAGACTGAGGGAGCGAGGCAACGCGCAGGCCTGAATTTGGACGATCTCCTTCGGCAAGGAACGTTGAAACTCCAATTTGTCACTAAAAGTTGGCCAGACATTTCAAAAAAATTACAAAAGATAGAAAAGCGGGAAGACCATCTCATAAGAGAGCTTCTTAGGGAAGCTCAGAAGGTATTATGTAAGGAGAGACGAAGAAAAGAAAAAAATAAATAAAAAAACTGATGTTATCCACCTTCCAACAGATGGCTCCAAACCTGTGTATTTTAGACACAGCTCCCAGGGAGCTGGAAGCTATAAAGGGTCCAAACCCTCCTTTAAGGGACCCCAGGCTTCATCTGGAAGTCCAAGGCCCTCGTTTACCGGACCCCCTAAAGAGTAGGGGGAGCAGGAGCATGGAACCCCAGAACTAAGAGGGAGGAAGGGCAAGAAGGTGCTACAGGTGTGGAAGGACAGGTCACTTCAACAGGGAATGTCCCCAACTAAGGAGAAAGAAGCCCTTCCACTCATGACTTCCGAGGAAGAATAGGGGGGTCGGGGCTCTTTTATCTTGAGTCCCAGCAGGAGCCCTTGATAAATTCGGAGGTGGGGCCTAAACATGAGCTCATCACCTTTTTGGGCGATTCGGGTGCCGCCCACTCCTCTGTTTCTCCCCCCCCCCACTCCCCATCTAATGTTGTCTACTCAGAAGAACTTTTTTTTTTTTTTTTTTTGAGATGGAGTTTCGCTCTTGTTACCCAGGCTGGAGTGCAATGGCGCGATCTCGGCTCACCGCAACCTCCGCCTCCTGGGTTCAGGCAATTCTCCTGCCTCAGCCTCCTGAGTAGCTGGGATTACAGGCACGCGCCACCATGCCCAGCTAATTTTTTGTATTTTTAGTAGAGACGGGGTTTCACCGTGTTGACCAGGATGGTCTCGATCTCTTGACCTCGTGATCCACCCGCTTCGGCCTCCCAAAGTGCTGGGATTACAGGCTTGAGCCACCGCGCCCGGCCCAGAACTTTTAGTCTCTGGGGTAAAGGGGGAAGGATTTTAAACAAGAATTTGGAAAGCACAGACGTCAAATACCAGGATCGCTCAACTCATACTCAGTGTTTGTTAATCCCCCAAGCAGGGACTGACTTACTAGGCTCTAATGTTGAGGTTAGGCATAGGCCTACAAATTAGCCGAAGAGGGTTTCTCGCCTTGTTAAATCTACTCATCCCTGCAGATGAAAAATATATGAATCCTAATGTCTGGCCCCTAGAAGGGAACCGAGGGAAACTCCAGGCCCTCCAATCCACACCAAGCTGAAGACCCCGGGAAAAGTAGTGAGAAGAAAAGAAAGCAACACCCTATTTCACTGGAGGGCAGGATAGGGTTGAAACCTATGTATAATCGAAGACCTTATTAAAGACAGGCCTCTCAAGCCCTGTATGTCCCCCATAACACCCCGATACTGCCAGTCAAGAAACCAGATGGGTCATGGCGGCTGGTACAGGACCTTAGAGCCGCCAACCAGAGAGTCCAGACTACTCAGCCTGTTGTCCCCAATCCTTACACCATCCTCAGCAAGATTCCGTATCATCATCCACGGTTTACTGTGACAGCCTTGAAGGATGCTTTCTGGGCATGTCCCCTGGCTGAAGTGGCCAGGGTGTATCTGCTTTTGAGTGAGAGGAGCCTCATTCAGGGCGGTAACAACATCAGTGGACGGTCTTGCCCCAAGGGGTCACAGACGCCCCTAATCTTTCTGGCCAAATCTTAGATCAAATATTAGAAAAAGTTGTCATCCCGGAGCAAACATGCTTCCTTCAGTATGTGGAGATATTCTTATATCTGGTGAAGATACAGCGAAGGTAACTGACTTCTCTACACGTATTCTTAACTGTCTGTCGTTGGAGGGGCTACGAGTCTCAAAGAGAAACTTCAGTATGTGGAGCCCCACGTTAAATATTTAGGCCACGTAGGTGCAGGCAGTGGAAGAATGGGGCCTGGAGGAGTTGAGGGGATCGTGTCCCTACCCTCGCCTCAAGCTAAACAAAAACTCAGGAGATTTTTAGAGTTAGTTGGCGGCTGCTGCTGACGGATCGCCTCGTATGCACTACACGGGAGACTTACATCAGAAACTTGCCCGGGAGAAGCCTGACCGTCTCCTTCGGACTTCTGAGGAAGCTGATCAAGTCAAAAGGCTAAAAGAAAGGCTCATAGCCGCCCCCGTTTTAGCCTTACCCTCCCTTTCCGTTCCACCTTTTTGTCAGTGGGGACAATGGAGTAGCTTTAGGAGAGCTTACTCAAGGTCACGGAGGCCACCGGCAGCCCGTGGCCTTCCTGTCCAAGGTCTTAGACCCAGTCACCTGTGCATGGCCTCAATGCGTGCAATCCATCGCGGCCACGGCAATACCAGCTGAGAGAGCAGGAGGTTAACCCTTGGAGGAAAATTGACAGCACGCCTCACCAAGTTAGAACTATCTTAAACCACAAAGCAGGGAGATGGCTTATTGACTCAAGAATCTTAAAATATGAGGCCATTCTGTTAGGAAAGCATGATTTAACATTCACCACTGGTAATTCACGCAACCCAGAAGGTTTCCCAACAGGGAGTCCAAACCGAAGCAGAGAGCACACACATTTGGATTTAATTGATTACCATACAAAGGCCCGGCCAGACCTAGGAGAACTCCCTTCAGGGCTGGGTGGCACTTATTCACAGACGGTTCCTACCCCGTGACTGAGGGAAAAAGACACAAGGGATATTCAGTAATTTATGAGAAACTCGTGTAGAAATAGAATCGGGAAAACTGCCTAAAACGCGTGAGCTGTTTGCACTCAGCCAAGCTTTAAAGTACTTACAGAACCAGGAAGGCGCCATCTATACCGACTGTAATGTGCCCTTGGAGTGGCCTGTACGTTTGGAAAAATTTGGACTGAACAAGGTCTCATTAATGGTAAAGGTCAAGACCGGGTCCACAAGGAGCTAATCACCCAAGTATTGACGAATCTGCAGGTGCTGGAAGAAAGAGCTACTGTCCATGTTCCCGGGCACCAGAAAAGTCTTTCTTTTGAAAGTCGAGGAAATAGCCAGGCAGACCACACGGCCAGGCAGGCTGCTGTTTCTTCTGAAAGGTGTATTTTTCACTTAGTTCCCTACCTCCCGTCTCCTACCATAATCCCCATTTCCTCTTCCACTGAAAAAGAAAAATTGATGGGAACAGGTGCTAAAGAGAATTCAGAAGGAAAATGGATGTTGTCAGAGAGAAAAGCTATCTAAACCCCCTATGAAGGAAAGACTGTCTCAGCTACATCAAAGGACCCATTGGGGCCCCCGCGCCATGTGCGAGGCAGTTCGCAGAGTTTATGGTTCTGTAGGCATTTATATGCTGGGCCAGACAGGTTACAGATAGTTGCTTAGTATGCAAGAAGACTAATAACCTAAAAAAAGATTGCCTCTGGGGGGATGGGGGGAGAAATCCAGGCTTAAGGCCACTCCAAAGCATCCAAATTGATTACACAGAAATGCCTCCAATAGGTCATCTAAAATATTTGCTAGAGATAGTAGATCCCTTCACTCACTGGGTCCAAGCTCTCCCCTGTCAAACACAACAGTCAATAATGTAGTCGAGGCCCTCATTGAAAATATAGTACCCAGGTTTGGACTAATAGGAAATACTGACTCAGACCATGGGACCCATTTTACTGCACACATCATTAGAAAGTCACCCCAGACATCAGACATCAGATGGGAACACCATACTCCCTGGCACCCACTCTCATCAGGGAGAGTAGGAAAAATGAATCAGACTCTAAAGAACCCCTTAACCAAATTAGTCTTAGAGACTTGGTTGCCATGGACCAAGTGCCTTCCTATGGCCCTGCCAAGAATCCGAACTGCCCTGCGGAAAGATACTGGTCTTTCTCCTTATGAGATGCTCTGCGAGTTGCCTTATTTACACGCCACTGCTGACATCCCTACCTTTGAAACAAAAGATCAAAATTCCTTAGAAATTATATACTTGGTCTACCTTCTAACTTTCTCCTTTCTTAAAACTAGAGGCCTCTGAGCACAGACGCCGCCCCTGGAGTTCCCAGTGCATCCACGTCCGCCTGGGGATCACGTGCTCATCAATAGCCGGATAGAGGAGAAGGTCAAGCTGGCCTGGGAATGACCTCACGTAGCACCCTAAACTGAGACTGATGGACCCACCACACCTGAGTCAAGGAAGCGCCAACCCCTTCCAGAATCACGGGCCGCAGTCCCAGGGAAACCCCTACCAAACTGAAGCTGAGGAAAATTTAACTCCTTCACCTACTCTATTAAACTCTCCTCTTTCCTCGCTCTGCCATCTAGTTATGAACGTAGCCGAGTCAATTTTGCCTCAAACTGTGACCTTTCATGCTTGCCTTGTTACAGCCTGTGGGGACCCACCCAGCCAGAGACAGCGTTCCACTTCGGAAGAATACCTGTCCTTCCTGGGTGTCCTCAGGCTGGGCATTAGTGAATTGGGACCAATTTGGGGAGATTTCCATGAAGTCCCCGGGGTCGACCAGAAGTCCTGCCCTCTGGACGCAGAGCATTTATGCCGTACTTGGTCCAGCACTCTGTGGACCAGTAGCGAGCAAGGATGGGCTGCCACGGCTAGTGATGTCATTTCCTAAAACCACACATTCATTTTCCTAAAGGAACAGTGTCCCTAGCTGTCAGCTAAACCAGTGCAGTCCAGTAGAAATTATTATCTCAAACCCTCAAAGTTCTTCCCATTCTCTAATCCGGTTCCCTTCATTACGCCGGTTTTATGGTTGGGGGCTGAGGCTTCAGGAGCAGACCCTGTCGGATCCTTTGAGATACGGTTCCTTGAGCCCGTGAGGGTTACATCTCCCCGGAAGCCTTCTTCCAGAACCTCTCACGACAAAACAATGCTCCTTCTCCATTGAATAACAAGGCCAAGGTAGCTATTGGAGAAGTTAGAGACTTAAACTTTGGCAATGAAGACACGATATCAAGATGCAAATGGCTGGTTGGAATGGATCAAATATTCCACCCGCATGTTAAAAGCAATTGTTGTGCTTGTGCCAACAGCAGGCCAGAAGCCCAGATGTCCCCTTTCCACTAGGACGGTCCTCCAGTCCACCGGGCGTGGGCTGTGTGGGAGCCCTCTTCCAGGACTCTGCAGCCTGGGGTAACAAGTCGTGCCAGGCTCTCTCTCTCTGCTATATCCTGAAGTTTAACACCCTGCGGGTCAGCCCCGAGGGCCATCCAGCTTCCTTCCCGACGCTAAGTTCACTTCGTATCTCTCACGACAAGGAGGAAACTTAGCCTTCCTTGGAGACCTGAAGGGATGCAGTGAGCTGAAGACTTTTCAAGAGCTCACCAGTCAGTCAGCGCTTGTCTGTCCGCCAGCAGATGTGTGGCGGTATTGGGGCGGACCGTTAGGGGACTCTGCCGCGTAACTGGAGCGGCACCTGTGCTCTGGTCCAGGTGGCTATCCCTCTCGCCCTGGCATTTCACCAACCAGAGGAAGGAAAAATACATCGCAAAGCAGGAGAAGCCCCTTAGGGGTCTTTCAACTCTCACGTCTATTTAGATGCAATTGGAGTCTGATGAGGAGCACCAGATTGAAAACGTGGGATCAAATAGCTGCAGGATTTGAGTCAATATTTTGGTGGGTGACAATTAATGAAAACGTAGATTGGGTCAATGACATTTATTACAACCGACAGTGGTTTATTCACTGCACTAGAGATGCTGTTTAAGGAACAGCTGAACAATTGCGGGCTGCGAGCCAGAAGGCTTGGGAAAACAGAATAGCCTTAGACGTGATATTAGCAGATAGAGGGGGAGTTTGTGTCGTGTTTAGAACTCCATGTCGACCTGCATCCCAGACGATACCGCTCCGATGGAAGGCGTTACAAAGTCTGACTGCTCTGTTCAATTTGCTAGCCAACACCCCGGGGCTATGAGCCCTTCCCAGAGGGGCTAGAAAAGGGTTTGGTAAATGGAAAGAAATCATGGCCTCAGTTCTGACTTCTCTCACGGCTGTGGTAGGGGTACTCATCCTTGTCGGGAATCCTGTTCTGCCACGATCTGTGGGCTGGTGCAAAGACTCATAAAAGCAACACTTCCTGAAACCTCCCTTAGCTATCCCCCACCGTCTTCAGGGAAGCTGCTGCTTTTAGAAAAGCAAGCAGAACAACTAAGCCAAGATAGGTTAAGGAAGTTTGAAGAGAAAGAGATGTAAGGAGAATTCAAGAGGAGGAAATTGTTGGACACAATGAGTTATAAATTTCTCTTAAGATTAGTATGTCAGCATGTTCAGCTCTTCTTCTTTATTAAGTTTAACTTCCTTGTAATTCCTTCTCTGCCAGTTCTAATCAGTAGTTCACACCTGCTCCCCCCAACCCCCGACCCCGACTCCATCCTGGCTCATCCCAGTCACCTGATCACCCCCGGCAACCTGCTCTGACACGCCCATAACCGTCCTTCTGCCAAGACACCCACCCTGACACTCCAGCTTGGACCCCTGCTCTTTTTTAGAACAGCCAATCAGGACTAATCTAGCTTGTGCGATCTAACCCTAGCCAATAGGGGCGACCCAGCAGTAGGGGTGACCCCCCACCCATCAGGTAGAGGTACCCCTTCCCCGCTTGTCCAGGTGTGTGTTGGTAATCATTGCTCCGCACCCTTCTATAGAAGGAAACACCTTGCTGGGAGGATTCATCTTCGAGTGTTATTTCCTTTGCTGCATCAACATTTTACTTGTAACAATTCAAACCCAGGAAGGTGAAGGAGCAGGCAGCTTCCCCATGGCCTGTGTTTGCTGTGTGATGTAGACTCTGTGTGGGCACCTCCCTGGGACCCAGCCAGCATGAGGGTGCACACAGGGACCTCCCCATGCACCTGGGGCCCTTTGCAGGGGTAGGGGTGCCACCCAAGTGAAACTGGGCTCATCTCACTTCCTGGGACTCATCTCAGTTCCCAGCGCTGTTGAGAATGTGGGGGCTGCACTCACCACTGCCGAGACACCCCCTGACACCCAGAGAGTGGCTGGTCCCGGAAAATGGCCCAGGGGGAGGAGGGGCACCCAGGACTGAGGCCGAACTCCCTGAGGCCCACCCCACCCACCCCTACCTGAACATCAGCAGGGCAGGGAAGGCAACATCCCAGGGGCAGGGGCTCCCTGGGCGAGGACAGGCCGGCCCTCCCGAGGACTTGGCACTCACGGGCTGAGGCTGATGTCTCCTGGAAGAAGGGTAATGCCCAGAGTGGAGGGTAGAGGCCACGGCTAGGGGCTCCTCTGGAGGGCGGGGTGGCCAGTGAAGAGAATTGCACTCAGACTGCAACATAGGAGGCACTCTCCCCTGAGAAGTCCCCCCTAGGGTCTGGGCAGTGGCTCTCCACCTCCCTAAAACCAGCCAAGGTGGCTGAGGCCTGAGGGCAGAGGATTTCACCAGCAGGAGGAGGAGGAGTCCAGTGAACTTGAGCACTCACAGACAGCAAGGGAGCTGTAGCAGAGAAACCGATGAATGGCTCGCCACGGGGAGACTTTAAACAGGGAAGGGATGGCGGGATGGTGGGGATGCGGGAGCAGCCAGAGAGATGGACCGGGGTGCAGGCTGTGTGTGTAAAATGCACGCCTTGAAATGAAGCATTCCGCAGATGGGGTGACTGGATACAGCTCAGGAGATTCTCCCAGGAACAGCAGGGATGCGTAAAGAGACCACACAGAGAAGAAAGATGAACGGAAATGAATGAGGGAAGTGTTCATTCACATGCATCTAACTGCAGCTCTACAGAAAGAAGAAGTCACTGATGTGAAGCAAGGACGACCAAGACATTCTCAGTTCTGAAAGTGAATGACCTCAGACTGGAAACATATAAGGTACAAAAACAACATAAAAAAGCCACAATAACTTGAAGAACATCAGTGTCAAAGATAAACTCTAAAGTGCCCAGAGAAAAAAGAATAGGAATCAAATGGACCTTAGACTTTACGTGAGAAACACCGAAAGCCAGAAAACCATGATGTTCTATCTTCCAAGTTTGAAGAAAATATTTTGAAACCTGAATTTTATGTCCAGCTAAACTATCAAGAGCATGCAAAGTCCATGTTATTCCTGTAGGTTTACCACAGAAAAGCTGGATGTGAAAATGGTCTTAGAGGTGCTCTCCAGCCAGAAGAGAAAGCAGCCAGGAGGGTGCTCTGAGATCGTCACCACATGTCCCAAATGGCCTAGCAATTCAGAGAATGAAAAGATTCCCATTACTCCACAATGGGAACCCCAGACAGCCTCAACATGGTGTGAGGGGGTGGGCAGGGAGGCTGGCAGGTACCATTCACTCATCCGGCTCAGTGAAGACACAGCGGCCCACTACAGGAAGCCAGAAGGCAGGCTGAGCTTCTGACCAGCCGGAGGAAATCTCCGCTATCCAGTGGCAGTCAGGAAAGGAGGAAAATCAAGCAGAATAACTAGAAAACAGGCTCAATGATCCTAACATTAACAGTTCCAAATGATGACGGAAAAACAAACACCTAACTGTATATGACATAGTTCCAGATAGTTGAGGAGGATTTTGGACGTTCTCTACACACATGATAAATGTTAGAGACGATGATATGCTTATTACCCTGATTTGATCACCAGACATTCTATGTATCAAAACATCACTGTGTATCCTATGAATAGCTACAATTATTTGTCAATTAACAAATTTTTAAAACAGACAAGACTGCATTAAAAATATACTAAATAAGGGCCGGGCGCAGTGGCTCACGCCTGTAATCCCTGCACTTTGGGAGGCCGAGGCGGGTGGATCACGAGGTCAAGAGATCGAGACCATC
>NW_016107460.1:5415138-5447864 GCF_001604975.1 Cebus imitator | reverse complement strand
AAAGAGAGAAATACAGACATGCAGAGAAAACCAAAGGAGAATTAGGGTGGCGTTTGAATATTTCAAGGTGAGAAGCATCGTGACAGTCTGTAAATATACATACACATATATGCACCTAACAATGAGGCTCACAAATTCATCCAGCAGTGACGGGTAGAACAGGTAGCGATAAACTGCTGCCATGAGTGATCTGAATGTGCCCTTTCCAAAGCCCTGTAGGTGAAGCAAATACGACATTGCAGCGATAACCTGAACAGGCTTTGACATACATGGTACATACGTGTTTACATTTACATGTTTACTATGTTCATATGCACATACCTTTTTGGTTTTAAAGATAGGTATAAAGTTAAGGGCTACAAGTGCAGTTTTGTTACATGGACATACTGCATGGTGGAAAATTCTGGGCTTTGGTGTAGCCATCACTGAATAGTGTACATTCTACCCATGAAGTAATTTCTCACCCCTCAGTCCGTTCCCACTCTCCAGTGCTGGTTATTCCACGCTCTATGGCCCCCTCTACACGTTATCTAGCTCCCACTTCTAAGTGAGAGCATGCAGTGTTTGACTTTGTTTCTGAGTTATCTCACCGAATGGTGGTCTTCAGTTCCATCCATGTTGTTGGAAAAGTCATGATTTCATGCTTTATGGCTGAGGAGTGGTCCATGGTGTGTGTATGCATGCAAATACTGCATATCCATATTATGTGCAATGCATATATATACATATGTATGTAAAATTCACGCACGCACGCACATGTACCTCCACAAACCGCATCATCTTTATCCGGTCATTCATTGATGGACGCTTCGGTTAATTCTGTATCTTTGCTGTTGTGAACAGTGCTGTGATGAACACACAGCGGGAGCATCTTTTTAGTATAATGGATTCCTTTCCCTTGGGTGGATACCCAGTGGTGGGACTGCTGGATCGAATGGTAGTTCTATTTTTAGTTCTTTGGGAAAAGTCCTATCATTTTCCATAGAGGCGGAGTGAGTTCACATTCCCACCAACAGTGGGTAAGCATCCCTTTGTCTGCGTTCTCACCAACATGTTCTATTTTTTGACTCTTTAGTAACAGCCATTCTGACGGGTGTGAGATGATATCTCTCTTATTTTCTGGGGGTGGCAGGGGCTCACTCTGTCCCCCATGTTGGAGCACAGTGGTGCCATCCCGGCTCCGCTTCCCGGGTTCAAGTGATCCTCCCACCTTAGCCTCCCGGGTTACTAATGCTGGCGCATGTCACCGCCCGGCTAATTTTTGCATTTTCTTTTTGTGGAGACGGGATTTTGCCATGTTGCCCAGGCTGGTCTTGAACTCCCGAGCTCACACAATCCGACGGCCTCAGCTTCTCAAAGTGCTGGGATTACAGGTGTGAACCATCGCACTCGGCCTCACTGAGGTGTTAATTGACTAGGAAGCAAGAAAACACCTTGCAAGACTCATTTTTTTAAACACAAAAGGAGAAAAAAATACAGAATAAGAATTAACTACAGACACAATAGAGAAGGCATAAAAAATTATGAGCAACTATGTACCAATAACTTGGAAAACACTTGGAAAAATAATAAACTGGGGAAAACAGAAAATGCCAAGACTGGTGTAAGTAGTTTAAAAATGCAAAAAAGCGGTGGCCTCAGGAAGGGTAAAGAGCCTGGGATAGCCGCTCCTTCCCTCTGCTCAGCCCCAGGAGTCCTGGCCCGGCTGTTGTGTGCATGGATATACCAGGTGTGCGCCATACATCTGTCAACTAGGACTCATTCCAGAAATTTTAAATGGAGGAAAAACAGCTCATCCCACAAAGGCCGTGGAAACTTGCTTCTAAAACCGAGTGAGGACAGTAACAAGAAAAGGTAACTGCAAACTCATTCCATGTATGCAAAAATCCTAAATAAAATCAGCTATCCACATCAGAGCAGTGTGCAAAGAACATTGGCATGACCAAAGCCTGGATGGATCGCAAGGGCAATTTCGCATCAGAAGACACGTCGGTGCATTTGGGTGAGACAGCCTTGCTAGAAGCAGAAAGAAGCAGGACGGAGCGCAACGCCTGTTTAGGACAGAAATTCCTGGAAAACTGAGAAAGGAGCTTTTCGGATGCTGGTAGGTGCCAGTGTCATGTTTAGGGCCGAAACAGATGAATTCAGGTGTGTCCAGTGCTGCCGCCCAGTGGGGCCTGCCACGCACGCCGGTGGCAGTCACTTGGCCCTGCTGAACCTCCTCCCAGCCTCTGCTCTTCACAGCCCTGACGTGACATCCCGGGTCTTTGTTAGGCCTTCCCCATCAGAATACAAACTTAGGAGGCAGGGGCTTTGCTGCAGACCTGGAGCACCCGGAGCCGGACCTGGGCAGAGCTCGGTGAGTGTCGATAGAACAGTGAATAAAGTCAAGAGTTAGAAGACGCCTGCCTCTGCCTCACGGCGCCCACCACCCTAGCAGGGCCCTGACGGCTGCAGGCAGCACCTTTAGATGAGGAAAAGCAGCCGACGTATAAGGACCCCAGGGGCAGGCAAACCCGCTGTGGTTTCCAGGGGAAAAGATTACCTCCATAGAAAACCCCAAGGGGCTGACAGGCTGTTCAGCGCCGTTGGCAATGACAGCCTATAAATCATGGAAAACGTACAGCATGTGTGAACCCTGTAACATCAGTAGTTCTTCAACACCAGCAGTAACCAACAAGAAAACTACAAAATAAGACACCATTCCGCATGGCAACAAAACCTGTCAATCTAAGGGAGTGTTCTGGCAAAAGAATTTCTGGATTCTTTTGGTTCTTTTAATAAAGACCTGAACAAATGGCAGCTGGAGGGCAAACGCACGTGAAAAATACCACTTCCAGCTATGGCGGCTGCATTCCAGTCTGCTGGGAAGGCCCAGCGACAGAGCCCAAGGTGGCATCTGGTAAGCAACCTGCCGTGTCTGAAACGGACAAAGGTCTGGGATCAAGAATGGACGAGCCGTGGCAGAGAGAGGGGGACGTGCGCGGAATTCACGGAGACCCAGCAGCCGAGGCCAGGTGTATGGGGAAGGCCAGTCTCACCAACACCGGAGACCTGCACGTCACCACACTGGTCCTCCGCCCATGCCCACAGGCACAAATTGGGGGCAGATGGCTCTAAGTGAATCCAGGGGTGAGGAGCCCCCCAGGAACCCTTGGGATCCCAGGGCCGGTCCTGGAGCCGGCCGCAGCCCAGGCATCCGAGGCCCCGCGGCCCGGCCAGCAGTGCCTCCGCTGCACACCAGGTGGTGCAAGAGGAAGGCGTGCGGCTCAGAGCTAGGGAGGGGGAGTCCCTGCAGAGGACACCGCCAGGGCAGGGCATGTTCCAGAATGTTCTGGAGGGGCCAGATGTGCAGAGAGCCCCTCGGATGGATCCTAAAACGTGGTTAGGCAAGAGCATGAACTACGATGAGGCCGTGTGAGTGCGCACCTGTGTGCAAATTCTCTCCCGGTCACAGGACACCAGCAGGGGCTCCATGGGCTGAGGACGTGCACGGCACACGGGAGGGGGTGGCCGTGGGGGAGGCAGGGACACAGGGATGGGATGGAGGGATGTACTCACTGTGGAGCTCCCGACCTGACAGGTGACAGACTCAACTCCGTGCCTGGACAGAGGGGCCAGTGGCCTGTCTGGTCTCCGGCGGTTGTACAGTCCTAGCTGGTGCGGCCACTGGCACCTGGCTTCTGTGCCCATGAACCACACCCCCCTTGCTCCCAGCACCCCAGGGAAGGTGTTGGTGCCTGTCTGGGCCTGGCAGTGTCCACTTTGTGCCTGCCCAGGGCTGGGCACTGAAGTTTGCCAAAATGAACCCCAGTCCTCAGCCTGGGCGGCCCCGAGCCTCGTGCTCAGGGTGGCCTTGGGGACCGGGCTCAGGTGCAAGGCCCCGGCAGCAGCCCTCCCACTGCCCTGCACCCACACAGCCCCTCAGCACCCCATATCCAGGCCAACAGTGCCCTGCAGGACGGGCTGGGACACCAAGCATGGTGGGCACCCTCCTTGGGGCACAGGTCTTGTTGGCGAGATGGGTGTCTTTAGAGCCTTGATGGCTCCCTGCAAGCCCACCGACCCCAGAAGTGGCAAGAGGGTCTTTGGGCCCCAGTTTCAACCCATGCAACAGGAGGGTGTGTGCCGCCGGAGAACAGCCCAGGCTAGGCGGCCTCACAGGAGGGCGGGGCTGAGCAAGCCCTACCTCCAGGGACCCCTCTCAGCTGAGCTGTGGCAGGAGCCCTGTTATATGGGGGTTGTGGCGGGAAGTGTCCCCGGGGCCCAATACTGAAAGGACTGGACAGGCCGAGGTTCCATGAGGAGAGAGTGAGCAAGATGACCCAGGGGAGGGGTGGCTGATCTGGGGGTCCAGAGTGGCTCTGTCCTGCTGAGGGGGCCATGGCACCTGGGCCAGTGAGGGCGGCTCCCCAGGCTGAGCAGGGGCCCTCGGAGGAGTATGGGCTGGCATGGGTGCTGGGGAAGGGGCTACACAAGCCCAAGGCCCCTCTCCTGACTCCCCTCCTGACCCTAGGCCTCCCCCTGCCTGGGCCCCTACACCTCACCGGCAGCCCAGGTCTGCGCTTCCTGACTCCACCGGGAGGGGCCTCATCCTGAGAATGCCTGAACTGGGAGCTCCCCAGGCTGCCCCAGATGCCCCCAACAGCCTGGCCACTACCACAGCAGGACTGCTACCCTAGCCTGGGCCTGGACCCGTTCCCTGAAGGCTAAGCAGTCTCACCGCCTGCTGAAAGGCACCTGCAGACAGAACTGAAGCTCAGAGGCTGAGTCACCTGCCCCAGGTCACATACGCAAGAGTGAGGTCACAGTGTCCGAGGCCAGGCTTTCTGGACCTGCCTTGCTCCAGGAGCTGAGCATGAACTTGGCAGTGAGAACCCGCAGGAGGGGGCAGGGCAGCTGGGTTTACCCTGGTCACCACACATACATGGATATGGACACACTAGCACATGCCAACATACATGCAACACACACCCCAGCACATGCCAACACACATGCCAACCCATGCAACACACAGGCCAACACATCCATCAGTGCACATGCCCCACCTTGGCTCCCACAGCAACTGCAGGAAAAGCCCAGGGAGTAGGGGCAGCCAGTTCACATGGGGACAGCGGAGGCCGGAGAGGCCCCTGTGCCGGGAGTGGGGGTGCTGGCCCCATCTCCGGGGATTCTGCTCCCAGGTTCCTCCTCTTTCCCGGAGCCCTAGTTGTGCCTCACCCTGCGAGGCAGCTGCTGACCAAATCCCTGCCCAGGAAAGTCCTGTGTGGGCTCTGAGCCTGGGCTGGGCCGCTGCTGCTGCCCAAGGCCACGGAGGTCACTGGGAGAGGAGCTGGCCGTCCTCCCACTGCACAGCCCTCCAGACTCCGCCTCTTCCCCTGAGCCCTGGTCCAGCAGGCGGGGGGCTGGGAGTGGCTGGTTCTCTCAGCCCAGCCTGCCTCTCCTGCACCAGGTCCTGCAGCTGCCCCAGGCCTGGGAGGGGTGAAGGGTGGTCTCACATCACCATTTCTGGTTGGCACCTGGGGTGGATGTACCCCAACTTTCCTGCAAGAAGCCAAGGGCCCCAGACCCAGGAGGATGAGGGCAGATTCTCAGGTGTATGCTGGGTGCTCTCTGCCTAAGGATGGCATTCCCCAAGCTGACAAGGGCTTTAGCATGGGACACAGGAGGCTGACAGGGGCTTCCTGGGACACAGGAGGGCTGGCGGGGCTTCCTGGGACACAGGAGGGCTGACAGGGGCTTCCTGGGACACAGGAGGGCTGGCGGGGCTTCCTGGGACACAGGAGGCTGACAGGGGCTTCCTGGGACAGAGGGGACCAGTCCTTCTCTCACCATGCCAGCCCAGGTCTGACTGCCTCTTCTGCCTGCAGGTCCCAGGAGGAGACGGCTGGGAGGAAAGGCTGGGAAGATGTGGAGCCTGACTCCAGCCCTGGGGACACTGCAAAGGGATCCCCAAATGCCCTACTGAATCCCTGAGTCCTCTAAACCACTGGCCAGCCTGAGCCCTGTAAGGCACAGCTGTGCCACCCCCTGGTTCTCAGCACACGATCAGGGGCCACTGCCCCTGTTCCAATGCTCCAGTGTGTGGGCAGACTGACCACAGCCAGGCAAGCTTGGGGGGACCACACACGGGGGCTTAGTCCCCCAGACCACAGCACTCAACACAGGGTGGCCCCAACATAGGGTGGCCACACACAGGATGCCTGGCCCTATGGGTGACACCCCCCATGGACACCGAGGAAGGAGAACTGTCCAGACCCCAGGCACAATTAGTGTCTAAAGAATATCTTAGTTTACAGTGTTATTACTCAGCTATTTCCTTTATATAATTCTTTATAGATAATCACATATTAGTTTATAGAATTAGTGCCTGAAGTGTAACTTACTGCTTACATATATCTAGCTTATACAATCATAACTTAATACTTATATCTACTTAGCTCTGTATAATCTTCCTATATAATCATACAGGTATCGTAGTCGGAGCTGTACTGACACATTTAGTGCTGATTTATAGACTCCTTCCATACAACCGTATAGTAGTTTGTACTAGGAGGAATGCCTGGAGCAGTCACAGAACAGAAGCAGTTCATGGGAGAACAGCCAGACCAGGACGAGAACCAAAGACCCTGGCGGTGGCGTCCCTGCCTGAAAGGGCAAACGCCGTATGGCAGGCTTGGAGCAGGAGCCTCTCCTCCTGATAAAGGAGTTGTAGCACCTTGCATCCAGTTCCTGTGGAAAGTCGGCCTCAGGCCTGAGACCCTGGAAGTAACCGAGGGAGAAGAACCCCCCTGGTGTGACCAGTCACGGCGGCTGTGCACCCTGTCAGTCTTTTCTCACTTCTGTGCTGGCTCAAATCATCCTCCCATAAATATCTTAGAGAAGAGCACACATCTGCCAGCTCCCACTGCACTGGCTTACAGCATCCTTCTATTAGAAACCCTTTGAAGCCTCCAGCCCCCAGGTAAGAAGTGCTGCCCACGACACCTGCTGCACACAGCCCACATCTGCCTCGGTGACCTAACGGGGGTGGACCCCTTTTCTGTACACGACCCTCTACTACTGCGCACGGCACGGCCACCTACTGCGCACGGCCCACCTCTCTGCCCAGGTGACATAATGGCCCCCTCGCTTGCTACTCATGTGATTACATGTGCCCAATTACTAAACCTACAGATGATGACCTCACTCACGACCCTGCCCCCTGCTTGTACCGAATAAATACAGATGCTTCTGGGCATTTGGGGCTCTCGCTGATCTCCGCTCCAGGTGGCATGGCCCTGAGTCCAGATGCTCTTTACCAGTTCTTCAGTGTCCTGTCTCCTTACTTCTCAGATCCTGCACCTCAGCACAGCATAGGGACACCCCACGACCCTGTGGGGCCAACAGCCCTACAGGTCCCGGCCCCCAGCACCCTGGGTATGACCCTGGAAAACGTGAGGCTACCATGTCCTTTCCCTGGGCTCAGATTCACTGTGAAAATCCAGGTCCTAGGGAAATAACTTTAATGTGTTTAAAAACCTCAACACCGAGCTCTCGCCGCCGGCCCTGCAGGCCCCTCCCTCCGGCCCCTCCCTCCGGCGGGCCTCCTCTCAGAAATCGGGACACTCCTGGACCCTCAGGGTCCTTCCTGTCCCACGTGGGGGTAGGAAGGGCATGGGAGGAGACCTCACATTGTTCCGAATAATCACAGGGTGGGGCATGGCCAAGGTCCTGGCAAAGAGGGGGAACCTGGGAGCAGAATCCTGAGATGCCCCGGTGCCCGTCAGTCAGGGTGGAGTTGCCCCGTGGGTGCAGCAGGGAGGTGGTGGGACCCAGCAGCTGAGAGGGGCTCGGCCAGCCCATGGGACTAGGCTGGGCTCCCTGGGACGCGGCACAGCTCCCTTGAGCTTGCCTGGGGGTGTCCCTCGGGGCACATGTGATCTTCCTTCCGTGAAGTGTCCAGAGCTGGGCACCACAGCCACAGGGTCTCGGGAAGCCCCAGGGAACCATGCAGGGTCCTTGGGACAAGCCCTGCACACTCTCGGGAGCCAGGCGCGGCCACTTGCTGATCTGGGGACAGGCTGGGCTGCCGCCGGCTGGCCTCGCCCAGCCTACACGTCCGTCTCCACCCGCAGACGCTCCATCCTGCGGACGTTGCCCTCCACGGCCACACGGCTGGTGATGCAGCGGGCAAAGTCCTGGGGGAACCAGCCCGTCTCTCCGTCCCGGAGCCTCTCACCATAGAGCCACCCTGAAGCCGGATGGGGGTGGGATGGAGGTGAGAGGAGGGCCACGGGTCCCCCGCCCTCTGAGGGTCAGGCTTCTCCTGGAACTCACCACCCGCTCCTGCCTCGGAGCACACAGCCACTGAGGCCTTGCTCTCGGTCACCGGGACTCCGGCCCCTGCTCGGGTGCTCGCCACAGGGAAGGGTGCGGGCTGAGCACACCCCACACAGCCCTGCCCCGTGTGAGCTCTGCCTGGCTGCGCGGGGATCCCCTAGGAGGGCAGAGACACCTCCTCCTCCCCACATGGGACACACTGACCATGAACCTGCTTTTGATTCTGGGCCTCAGGGATGTGGAAGGGCTCCCTTTGAGAAGGGCCTCGAGGGAGGGTGAGGCAGGCTGAGTACGTGGCCACCCTGCAGCCCAGCATGCTCTGGACCTCACCCGGTTGGACGCTCGCCCATCTGTGCCCGCTGCCCAAGCCCCGCCCTCACCGTCTTCCTCCTGAAGAATCAGCACCACGTCCGCCTGCTGCAGCGTGACCTCATCCGCCTGCTTCGCGAAGAAGGCCTTGGTGATCTCCACCTGGGGCAGGTCTGGGTAGGGCAGCGGCCGTCACAGGACTGTCAGCAGGCACGGGCCAGGCTCCACTCCCTGACAGCCTCCGGCAGACACGTGCCCTGGGGCCGGGGTGCCCCTGACTGGCGGACCCCAGCACACGGCCAGGCGCCAGGCTCCCATGGGCCGTGGCAGAAGACCAGCCCTGTGGGCCCAGCCTGCACTCACCTCCCTTCTTGGCGGGGCCTTGCCACCGTCTCTCACTGTGCATGAGTGCCACAATCCACCGGGCCCGGTCACTCCTGGGGGCCAGAGACAGCGTGAGCCAGGCCTCAGGCCGATCCTGCCCTCTCATGTTGACTCCTGACAGCCACCCAAGGGGGTGGCAAGAAGATGTGTGGCGGGGGTGAGCAGACTGTCAGGCAGGCTAACCCCAGTCACCCCAGCCCACCCCAGGTGGCAGAATTGGGCAGCAGCCACACCTCCAGACCTCAGCCTGCTGGACCCAAGGTCACTCCGTGTCCTGGCACTGGGCCCCAGCTCCCTGCCCGCTCCATTTGCTGGGACGGACGAAGCACCCTCATCAGTAAACAGGGCCCAGGGCTGTCCTCAGCCAAGAGGAACTTGGGGGGAATATGGGGCCTGACACACCCGCATGCCTGCCTTCCACAGGGGGTCCCAGAGCCCCCAACCATGCCCACTCCCATCCTGAGCGCTGGGACCACTCTGCCATCCACATTGGACCCCACTGGGCGCGCTGCACCCAGCACCACTGCTGTCCGCCTGCGGCTGTGTCCTCAGGGCTCTCCTGCCACGGGGCCTTGGCAAGGCTCTGCCTCTGCTGAGCAACCTCCTGCCTGCCCCACTCCCCGCTCAGTTGGGCTGAGCTTCCTCATGGTCTCCCCACCCCCCACCTTGTTCTCACTCCTGGTGGCCCCCATCCCCTCCTGGAAACATAAACTCCAAGACCACAGAGCTGTTTCTGTTCTATGGCTCTACACTGGCACCGACAGCAGGGCTGGGTGCATGGTGGGCGCTCGGAGCCAGCCTTGGAAAAGCAAGGTGGGGAGGATGAGCCAGTCCCCGTGGAGCTGGGTGCCCGTGGCCTGGGAGCTGCCCTCCCGGGAGCCCCTTACGCGGAGTCGGAGGAGAGCAGGAGCTGCTCCTGACGGCCCTCGCTGTTGCGAAGCAGTGTCACCCGGAAGGGGTGGGGCACGGAGGAGCTGCGGTTGCCACCCCCGGGCAGGGGGAGCTCCGATGGCTCTATCTTCTCCACCTGGACGTGGTCTATCTGGGCGTAGTCCTGGACCACATAGCTCTCTTCGCTGTGGGGACATGGGCAGTCGGTCAGTGGGACGGTCCCACCTGGCTCCTGCCCGGTGCCTGCCTGGCTCCCATCCAGGTCCCACCCAGTTCCCCTGCAGTGGGGAGGCAGCCACGGCCGGCCTCCAGGAGTTCCCCCAAACCACGGAACAGAGGCCACAGCTTTTGAGTCCTCCTCGTGGCTCGGACAGGCAGACCTAGGTCTGCAGAGAAGGCCAGGGGCTGCACAGTGAGCGTCACCTGACCCTTACGTCTAGTATGTGCCGAGTGGAAGCCACGCCCCGGCTCTGAGGTCGGAGGGGCTCAGGGCTGGCTCCCCCATGTTCCTTTCCCAGGGCCAGCGGCCCAGTGTCCGCAGAGCAGGGCTTCCCACCCTCCTGCCCCACGCCCACCTCTTCTTCTTGGTCACAACCAGGACATCGTTGAACAGGAACAGGTAGCATGTGGGCCGGCTGGCGAGTTTTCGGAAAAGTCCGGTTTCTTCCATCAAGGACAGCTCCCCTCGCTTCAGCAGCCACCGCGAGGCGGAGATCAGGGGGAGGGACTGGGAGGGCACAGCCAGGACAAGCAGGTCCCCAGGGAGTAAAGGACGCACAGCACCCAGTGGGACTGACCCCTGCCTCTGGACTGGGTGACCAGCTGGCTGCCCCGGGTTGGGGCTGGACAGAGGAAAGGGGCACAATGTGTCCAGGCCTCAAATCAAGGTGCGCCTGGTCCCGGACCTGACCCTGCCCGACAGCCCAGGGCTGCGTGACCATGGAACCTTCCACCCAAGCCAGGACTCGAAGGCCAGTGCTGGGGAATCTCCACGTGCACCTCACCCCTCCATGGCGATTACACAGACGCTGGGCTTCTTGGGCCCTGACGGAGGGCTGGCAGAGGCAGGTTCCCCTCCGCAACAGCCACGCTCCACGTATGGGCCTTTCTCAGATCCTGAGCCGGGGGCAATGGGGTGGCAGTGCAGGGATGGGCAGTGTGGGGGTGGGCAGTGCGGGGATTGGCAGTGTGGGAGTAGGCAGCGTGGGGGCAACACAGGTGGGCAGTGTTGGGGGTAGGGAGCGTGGGGGTGATGGGGGTGGGGATGTGGGGGTGATGGGGAGTGTGGGGGTGATGGGGAGTGTGGGGGTGATGGGTGGGCATCGCGGTGGGTGGTGGCAGCACAGGGTGGTGGGGGGTGCAGTGAGGGAAGGAGGAGCCTGCCCACCTGCCCACCAGCCCGACTCCTCAGCCACTATTGACACCTCCCCTAACCTGCTCCCAGTGGCACTGTCTTCTCTGCCTGTGCCCACTATAGGCTCAGAGCCCCCAGCGCCCCCGGCTCCAGGCTTCTGCCACCACCCTCCCTCCTGGACGGGCCTGCTCTCCCTGCTTCCACCCCTGTCTCAAAGACCAGCTTTAAGACCATGTGGGGGTAAGAGGCCCAGTCAGGGGTTGGCCAAGTCTGGGAGGGGGTCGTTGCTCTGGTGGGGCAGGTGTTGTGCCCCAGACTCAAGAGCATCAGGGAGACAAGCGTGAGGCCCGCACGGCTGTGGGCTGGGTAACGGGTGGGAAGTCACTGCCCTGACGTCTGCTCCTGATCCACCCCGGGAGCCCCCTCCCCCAGCTGGGACCCCCTGCGCCCTTACTCAGTTGTCCACAGCTCTGAGCGAGGGTGGCCCATAGCATGTCACCCACTCCATGCTCCACCTCTGAAGGGCACCCACTAGGTGGGGCACCAGGACAGGAGGCCCATGTGGGCCCACCTTGCCGGACGGTCCCTGGGCTGTCTCCCGGCAACAGACCACAGGGCCAGTGTGTGGGATGGTGGGGGGGCTCTGGAGGCAGAGGTCCGAGCCCTGCCTGTTTGTGGCAGGGATTAGGGCTGCCTGGGCCTGGGATGGAAACATTTCACCCTACCCAGAATCCAAGGCTCACTGGGAAACGTGAGATCTGGGCCAGCCCTGGAATCACCTTGTCCCCTCCCCTGCATCCTCAGGCCCTGCCCAGCCCCCGGGGGGACAGCAAAGAGCCCTGTCCCCAGGTAAGCGCGCGGACTGTGCCACTCCTGTCGGCCCCTCAGCTTTGTCACTGACAGACTGGGGTCTGCCCTTTGCCCATGCAGTCCTGGGGATGGGGCAAGGGCCACAGAGGCCCACCCAGTGGAGTTGGGGAGGGGTACACCAAGGATATTCCCAGACGGGGAAACTGAGGCTGGGAGAGGCCAAAGGCACCAGTCCTAGGAGGCCCAGCCCCCAGGCCTCACGAGCATAGGCACCTACTCTCCAGCCCTCAGGCTCAGGGGTGTGACCCGACCTCACATGCAGGCCAGCAGGGAGGGCTGAGCGGGAGATGGTCTGAGTGGCCTGAGGTCCGGGGCCACCTACCTTGACCTTGCTGAAGTCCAGCTGTGTGTGCAGCGTGTACATCTGCTCCATGCGCTCCATCCTGTGAGCCCCCTCATTGCACTGCCTCACCAGCTGCAGGGCAGGGCCCGTGTGAGAGGCTGGTGCTGCTGGGCCCTGGACCCCTGCCCAGCAGCACCTGGCTGCCCACAGTGGCTGCACTGGACCAGCCATGCCATGGGCACATCAACTGTGTGACACCCCCCCGTCCCCAACTCTGGGCCTCGGTTTTCCTGCCAGCACTGTGAAAGGCTTGGGATGGATACACGGAGGACTCTCCCTGCCCTGGACGGTGCGGGGAGCCAGCTCTATGACACTGGGTGAGGTAGGGTGGGGTGGGGTGAGGGCAGGGTTGGGGTACGGGACTCTGGTGGGGCTGGGGCCAGGCCCCATCTCACCTTGCTGATGGCCTTCAGTGCGCGGCTGGCGGCCTTGTACCTCTCGGAGTGGCCCTGGGTCTTGAGGCAGAGCGTCTGTACAGGACAGCAGACATGGGGCAGAGAGTCCCCCCTGGCATCCCAGCTGTGGAGCTCCCATCAACACCAGACCCTGGGTGGGGCGGTCAAGAGCTGGCCTCCCAAGGGCTCCCGCAGGGTCCCACTGCACATACAGTCCCCGACGGCCTCAGTGCTACCTGGAGCTCTGCCAGGTCAGGCCAGATTGAGTGGGAACAGGAGCTAGCATCCCCACCCGGAACCCACCCCTTCCCATCCTTGGCCATCTACATTCAACGTGGGGAATCGGCAGTGGAGGCCCCCGGCAGCCCCATTTCTGCACATCCCCGGGGCCCCCGGGAGTTTGGGATTCTGTCTGGCTTGGGCAGCCCTGCCGTATGAGGAGCTGTGTGCGTGCCGGCAGCATGCATGTGTGTGAATAGGGGTGTGTACTGTGTGTGCACATGTGTATCTGCATGCTGCGAATATGGGTGTGTACTGTGTGTGCACATGTGTACGTACATGTGTGTGAATATGGGTGTGTACTGTGTGCATGCAGGCAGTATGCATGTGTGTGAATATGGGTGTGCAGTGTGCACATGTGTATCTGCATGCTGTGAATATGGGTGTGTACTGTATGTGCACATGTGTACCTGCATGTGAACATGGGTGTCTACTGTGTGCGCATGTGTATCTGCATGTGTGTCAATATGGGTGTGTACTGTGTGTGGAGGCAGCATCCATGTGTGTGAATATGGGTGTGTACTGTGTGCACATGTACCTGCATGTGTGTGAATACAGGTGTGCACTGTGCGTGCAGGCAGCATTCATGTGTGTGAACTGTGTGCATGTGTACCTGCATGCCTGTGAATGTGTGTGTACTGTGTGCATGTGTACCTGCATGCGTGTGAATATGCGTGTGTACTGTTTGCACATGTGTACCTGTAAGTGTGCACATTTGTGTATGTGCGTGCACTGGGTGCGTGTGTGCACTGCCAGTGTATGCATGTATGCAAATGTGTGTGCACTGTGTGCACAGGGGCATGCACGCATACGTGCGATGCACGTGTACATGTGCATATATGTATATGAATGCATGTGCATTGTATACACACGTGTGCATGTGTCCACGTTTCACCCTTGTGTACCCTCTGCCCTGCAGGCTGGCATCCCACACATGCAGCCCATGCTGGTGAGCCCCTCTCTGCATCCACAGAATGAGGAGAGTAGGTGACTGGGACACCCACAGAGCTACCACGTCTCGGACTGGTGGGGTGGGGTCTGGGTGATGCCAGTTCCAGCTTGTCAGTGTGCCTGAAGCTCATGAACCACTGAGTAAGTGAACAAAAATCTTCCAGGCGCTGGAACAGCTCCCGGCACTGAGCGCTGTTGGCGGTGACCACAGAGTTGTCGTGGTTGTTAATGCTGTTGTATGGTGACAACTCTTCAAATATCATAGGCCAGGCAGGGAAGAGAAGGTCACAAGAAGGTCATGCTCCGTCGGAGGGAGGCTCTGGCAGTAGGACCCGGAAGGTGTGCCCAGCCCCAGCCCCAGGCCGTGAACTCACATCCGTCAGGAGGGGCAGCCGGGTTACCCGCTGCATGGGCAGGATCAGGAAGGAGAGCATGGGCAGGCCCCCGCACGCCGGCCGCCTCTCAATCTCTCTCAGGACCTCTCGGAAGGTGGCGTTGCTGCTTCTGCAAGAGGGCAAGGTCGTTCTTCCAGGCTCTGCACGGCCGGCCCATACCAAAATCAGGCGGGGCCTGCAGAAGGCGGGCTGGGAGCAGGAGGGGGCTTGAGACCTGGGGCGCCCCACTCACGTCAGCTTCTGCAGCGTGCGCTGCTGGTAGACCTCGTTGGAGCAGTAGGCAACGTAGGGGTGGAAGTGCCTCTCGGCGTGCTCCTCCAGGATGTCGCTGATGTCCTCCACCAGCACCTGGGCCTTGTGCCGCTGCTCCAGGTCCTCGAAGAACCTGAAGATGAGGAGGGGCGGGAGGGGTGAGGAGGGCGCCACAGGGCTGGCAGTCGGGCCCCATGTGCGCACACATACAGACGTGCATATGCACGCACACTCAAGACACACACATGTACACGGCAGGAGCTGAGCTCAGGTCCCAGAGGCAGCACGTGGCAGGCACTCAGGGTGGGAAGCAGGACAGCAGGGAGGGCAGGTGGGAAGCGGCCAGAGAGCCCCCGCCACGATCCCACGCACCGGTGTCATCCCTCTGTTGTCTAGCGGCAGCCCCAGCGACTGTCCCCAGAGGTGGGCCCGTTTGGACCTCCTGTCCTGGTGCTCTGTCCAGGTGGTGCCCTTTGCCCTTTCAAGCTCCTTCCAGCTAAAACGACTGGGCCCCCGCTATGGCACCAGCCGGCCCCTGGGAAGAAACTCAGGAGTGGAAGCTCAGGGACAGGCGCAAGAGCCCAGCCTCCGGGTCACACAGAGGGGCAATACCTCCAAGGATGAGTCCCAAATCCCAGCAGCTCTGCCAGCCAGGCTCCCAGCTGGGCTCATGAACTGCCTGTTTGCTTTTACCAGGTCCCCCATCTGTTCTGAGCGGGGGCAGATGTGGGCTCTTGGCGGACTCCCTGGAGGTGACTACGAGCCCCTCACCTCCTCCATGACCCAGGCCTTGGCTTAGGGTGACCGGGACGAAGGGAGTTAACACTTGGTCAGAGCTGGGCCAGGGCTGCCAGGTTCTGCTCCTATGGGCAGCCAGAGCCACCAAGGCTGGACTTAGCTGGACCCACAATGGCTACCCAGTGTGCAAGGTGGTGGCCGGAGCCTCATCCTTCCTGCAGACCCTCAGAGCACCCAACCTGAGATCATATCCATGTCTCCAGGCCGCGGGCATGGGAGGTCCTCCCACCCCAAGAGCTCTGTCCTTCTGAGGACTCCCTTGCCCAGCTTGGAGGTGGGCAGGGTCCCTCCTCCCACTGCTCACTGGGCTCGACTGGGCCTTCCACCCACGCAGGAGCCATGATTCCTGTAGGGAGAGCATCTGGGGAGCCACTTGCCCTTGGGAAGCCCCAGCAGATGGAGCAGCGGCCCCGTGGACGAGGACCCAGGAGGGCATGGGAGGTCCCGGCCACTGGATGAGCAGGGTCGAGACACGCGTGTGTGCCAAGGCTGGCCAGGCCAGCTAGCAGCTCACATGGCAACTGCAGGTTCTGAGAAGGGGCTGGGAGAGCCGGCCACCTGCCGCTGACCCCAAATAGCGATGATTCCCCAGAGAGTTCACTGTGAACGCCAGGAGGTCCTGGAGCCCAGATCTGGGAGGAGGCCGGAGCTTCCCGCCCTGGGGCAGCAATCTAAAGCCCCAGGGAGGTCAGAGGCAAACACACAGCCGCCTGACACAGAGGGGACCCTGCTCCGAAGACACACAGCCTGCATGGCTGGGGACAGAGCTGGGGGATGGGCAGCTACTGTCCCAGACCCCTCCCCCTCTCCAACCCCGTCCCACGCTGAGTCAGAGATTGGGCATTTCCCACAGCTGGTCCCTGGAGCTCTACAGGAAGCCCCTGCCTCCATGAATAAGGTGGCTTCCTGCCCACCCTCAGGGTCCCCAAATTCTGCAAGGGCACCCCACAGGGAGCAGATGGGTGGGACTTGCCAGGGGCGGGGCTGATATAAGAATGAGCCAGCAGCCACCGCTGTCTGGGCCACCACGTACCAGGCACTACAGGCCCCTAATCATCTTCCGGCATCGCCCAAGCCCATGAGGTGGCCAGAGGCACCGCCCCTCAGGTTAATACTGAGGCCGAGGCTCAGAGGACTGGATGATGCCCCAGGGTCCTCCTGCATTTAGGGGCAGCACACTGTGTAGGCCACACACAGCCCTGCCCAGGCACACACACCCGTGCACACACACCTGTGGACACAGCCCTGCCCAGGCACACACACCCATGCACATACACCCCTGCCCCCACAACCTACACCATACACCCCTGCCCACACACCCATGCACACACACACCCATGAACATACACCCCTGCCCATGTACCCGTGCACACACCTGTTCATGCACACACCCATGCCCACGCATACCCATGCACACACACTCATGCACACACAACTATGCACACACACCTTTGCACACACCCCTGCCCAGGCACACACCATGCACACGTTATCGCTGTCCACACATACACACCCATGCACACACACCAGGGTGCCAGATGCTCCCAAGCCACTCTCTAGGCACACACACCTGTGGACACACCCGTGCACACATGCACACCTGTGCACACACCTGTGCACACACACCCGTGCTGGGCTGTAGCTGCATCAGCTGCATTTCCAGACTCTCTTCCAGCTCCAGGCCCTGCAACCAGAGCCCAGGTCCAGCCACCGGACACCTTTGGGCGGAACATGACCCAGGGCTGCAACTCGAGGCTTCCTGACTACGGGTGAGCAGCTGTGGGCACCACTGCCTGGGTCACGTGGCCCTCTGTGCCTGGGTGTCCTGGTGAATGGCGCTTGGCAGTGTGGCAGGGCTGCAGCCCTGAGAAGTGCTCCACGTCTTATGAGCAACCAGGATGCCACAGCCTAGCACTCGGCCCGGCCCTGGGTCCAGGTCTCTGTGGCCTCGAGGACCTCAGAGGTCATCACGCTCCATGGGAGCCAGGAGCTGCCCCAAACCGTCCCCATCAAGGTGCAGCCCAGGCTCCCCAGGTCCTGCTGACGCTGCTGTGGTGCCCATGGTGGGGGGCACCTTCCTGGCAGAGGCCCCTGTGAAGGCTGTGGCGAGGCCTTACCTCTGACTGGCACTCAACACATCCAGGATGTTGGAGAAGAGGTGGTGATGCTCCATCGGGGTCATGGTCGCCCGCAGCTCCTGGGACTGCAGGAACTCTGTCACTAGGATGCTCAGGCTGTGTTGGTAGGAGAACTCGGACGTGAGGATCTCAAACATGGCCTGCGGAGAGGGGCCTGGGTGAGCCCCACAGTGACGCTGGATGCGGGCATGCCTCAGGGACTGATGCTCAGAACAGGACTTGGCCCAGGTGGCAGGGGCAGGTGGGGACAGGAGCTTCAGACAGACCCCTGGATGGGCCTGTCAGGACAGCCAGCCTGGGGATGCCAGGCTGACCTCCCTGCGTGCCCCTGGCTGGGTGCCTTATGAGCTGCATGAAGCTGGGCAATGAACCCCGTCCTCATTGGAAAAGAGGGTGATGGCAGCCGCTGGACTCTGAGGATTCACCCAGTGACATGAAGAGGCTCCATCAGGGCATAGCATGAGTGGAGGCACAGCCAGGCCTGTGTGAGGCATTGGTCATCATGACAGGGCCTGGAGCTGGAGGTGGCCACAGAGGGATGGCTGGTGGCGACACCTGGCTGCTACCCCTTCCCGGGTGTGGTGTGGCCCAGGCCGTGGTGGGGCAGCCCTCCCGCCCGGGGCCCTCACCTCCTGCCTCTTGCGCTCCTCGGTGGAGAGCTGCTCCAGGATGCCCAACTCTATCACCTGGGGGGACACAGGCCCAGGAGCTCCAGGTCACATGTCCTGGAAGCCCGTGCCAAAATCTCCCTTCTGTCCTCCTCCTGATGGACCTCCTGATAGACAGCTTGTGGGCAGACACCCACAGCCACCCCGCTGGGCTCGGTAAAGTCCGCCCTGGAGCCGACCTGTCCCTGCCGCCTTCCTCTCTGTGGAGCCGAGGGGATGCCGATGAGCAGGCCCAACCCCTACAAAGAGCCCCAGAGCAGCCCAGAAAAGAACACGGGTCATCCAGAGGGAAAGGCCAGAGGGTCTCATCCCAAAGACCTTCCCAGCAGATGGAGATGCAGAGCCCGCCCAGCAAGGGAGTGTGGAGGGCAGGACTGTGGCCCAGACCCCACCTGGGCGAGGTGCCAGTGAAGGTATGGGTGACGCTGTGCCCACCCGGCTCCCTCCTCCTCAGGGGCCACAGCTGGCGGGTCACCTTGGCAGGAGCGTGGTTCCCTTGGCAGAGTGCGTCAGGCACAGCGGGCTGCCACACTGCCCAGGGATCCCCTCTGCAGGACCTGGGTCACCCTGCTTCGTGCTCTGCTCCTCACTGGGCTGGGCAGAAAGGCCGCCAACAGCACCTTGTCCAAGGGTGAGTCCTCGTCCCCCAAGCCCGTTCCTCCTTCCCATGAGGGGCCGGAATCTCTGCAGTTACCAGGGTGCAGTGCTGGACCCCACCCCAGACAGAGGGAGACCACACATGCCCAGCTCCAAAGGGGAGTAAGCCTGTACTTCCAGACCTTTATGTCTGTGGGGAGGCTGCTCCTGGCCTGCCCTCACCCCACGCTGGGTCTGCCCTGGCCGGGGTCCTGGGGCACGCAGCGCCTTGGAGTGTGGTGGGCGGTTGCAGTGCCAGCCCCTCCAGATGGCGAACAAAGGGCCCCATTGTACTGCAGGTGGGGGCCTGCCCTCCCTGATGCCCGCCGTGCCCACGGCCACATGGTCCCCTCCCTAGGCCCTCAAGGCGGGGGTCATGTGCAGTCCACCTGGGCAGGAGCAGCCACTCCCACAAGCACGGGGACTGCTCTGGGCCATGCTCTCCACTGAGACCCTGCAGGGTGGGGACGAGCCCCCATTTTCAGATGTGAAAAGTTAAGGGGTGGCTTGGCCCTGGCCCTAGCTCCAAGCCCCGGCTACTCCCATCCCAGCCGTCTCTTCGTGCGGATCCTCCACCCTCTCCTGGGAAGGAACTCCTGGTGCCTGCAGCTCCCTGCAGGGGAGTCTGAGCAGGGCCGCCCCTCACACGCACGATGGCAGAGGGCAAACTCGAATGCCCGGTGGCACACCCTCCTGTGACCGCTCCAGGTGCTGAGCCAGCCCCACATGGGTAGGGCAACGCAGGGCACAGGAGGGAGAAGGGAGACCCATAGGTCCGCTGCCCACAGCCGAGGGGCTCCTGCGAGGGCTGCCCACCGTCCCTCGGAGAACTGGGCTGCTGCTGGGGACCAGCCACCTGGGCTCGGGGAAGGAACAGCGGCATGGGGGAGGGGCTGTGGCTTCTGCCTGCCTCCATGGGGCGGCCTCACCACCCTCCAGCGCTACCTCCGGGAGCTGGCTCCAGGTGACCTGGGCGGGCCGGTAGCTCTTGACCACAATGGTGGCGTCCGCCTTCCGGCCTCCCTCGGGGCTGGAGGGCTCATCGAGGATGTCGTCATCAGACTCCTGGCTGGTGTTCAGGCCCCGCTCCTGGACCTCCTGGTAGAACTGGGGGTCTGGAGAGAGAAGCGGGGATTGGAAAAGGCTGGGCCTCCCTGGAACCCGCAGGCTGAGCCCGCCCCAAGGCCTCCTCGGAGCCCGTGATGGGATCGGGCAGGACAGGACCTCCCGCTCGGGTCCTCTAAGGCCCACAGGCTCCACAGCTATGAGGGAGAGGGAGGCTCTGGGTGGGGGCCACCTAAGGTGCTGGGCGGGAAGGTGCTGGGCACCAGTCCTGAGACCTCTCCCACGCCACAAGCCCCTCCTGAAATGGGCCGGACCCGGCTCAGGTGCCTCCACACCAGCCTTACCCCGAGACTCAGGGTATCACTGCTGCTCTCCTGGGCACGGTTTTCCCTGAGATTTCTGTAGAGGAGGCCTCAGTGTCCCCTCCTGGGCCCATGCCCGTCCACAAAGCTCCTGGAGGCTGGAGAGGGCCACTGTGCCTTGGGGCCTCTGGACAAAGGCCAGGCCTGGAGCTGGGCACTTGAGGCCCTAGTCCCCCAGGCCTCTGACCTCTTCACACCCTGGGCACTTTGACCCCGGCAGCAGGCACCTCCCTATGGCAGCCTCTCGTGGGGTGCTCTCATGTCCCACCAGCTGGCTGAGTGGGCACTACCCCACCCCAGCTGGAGGCCCCAACACAGGGCTCCCCTCCAGCCTCGGATTCCAAACAGAGCCCGTGGTGTGGGCCTGGCGCCCTCGGATGTGGCCTTGGTCCCCCACACTGCCACTGCAGGCCGAGCCCAGCACATATATGGGTGTTCAGGGCAAGTGTGGGGGCTCTCTCTGTGCCCTGCCCTTCAGATCACAGAGTCCAGGGAAACTTTCTAGACCTTTCCAGACTCATCAGGGCTGCATGGTCAGACCAGCCACTGGGACCTCAGGACCTCAGCCTCTGGAAGGACCCCATCAAGCTGCTTTGGTCATCCCGAGACACAGAACTGAGGCCCACCTGACCCCCCGGGTGTCCCAGCGAGACCAGCTTCGACTGGAGCCCCTCCCGGTCCGCGGTTCCTCCCAAAGTCACTCACCGTCCTTGAAGGAGCCCTTGTGTCCGCGTTTCCGCCCTAGCGTCTTCTGCACAAAAGAGACACAGAAACCGCAGCCGTCAGCCAGGGCAGGTGTGGCTCACCATAACACTGCACCCCAGCCCCGCCTGAGCCCAGGCCCACCGCGACGCTGCACCCCAGCCCCGCCTGAGCCCGGGCCCACTGCGACGCTGCACCCCAGCCCCACCTGAGCCCGGGCCTACCAGCTAAAGAGAGCCCAGGGACCTCACGGCTCCATGTTTGAAGCTGTGCCTGACGGGAGGGGCCCCGACAGGCACACAAAAGGTGCACAATAAATGCCAACTCCACAGGGCCTCAGGGCCGCCTGTCTAAGCAAAGGCCAGGACAGATGGAAGGCTCAGAGCAGGCAGGACACATGGCTGAGGGCGGTCAGGTCCAGGAGGGCTGCTTGGAGGAGGAGGAAGAGTTGAACTCATCGTGAGGGGATGCTCAGGAGTTTCAAGCAGGCCTGGAGGGAACCTGTGGCAGGGCAGGTGTGGGTGGGAGAGGGCGGTGGAGGAACAGTGGGGCAGCACACAGGCCCCTGGGGACCAGGACCAGGTGGGGCAGGTGAGCAGGGACTGGTGGGTCAGTGTCCAGCCCCAAGCAAGGGCCTGGGGGCCGCAGCAGAAGGCCGGGATGGCAGAAGTGATGAGAGGGGCTGGGTTTCTGGGAAGCCCCCGTGCTCAGGTGCCTGGCTCAGAGCCCACCCTCCTTGGCTGGGACACCACACTTGCCCGCTGTCCAGGTGCCCTGGTTCCCAGGAGAGGGGCTGATTTGTTGGAACGAGTTGGGGCGTGAAAACTCCACTTTCTGGTTGGGAACATGCGGCGCTCCCAAATGCACCTGGCCTGGCACCCTCAGCCCTGTGCCCCGCACCCCGCCTCAAGTGCTCCCCCGGCCCCCTTCCGTCTCCCCCACCCCCACCCCGTTCTCTCCTTTCTGCCTCTGCCCTAACTCTCCTTGCATCCCAGCCCTGCCTGCACCCAGGCCCACCAGTTAACGAGACCAAGCAGGGTGGCCAGAGTCCCAGTCCTGGCCATGTGGGTGTCCAGGTGCCACTCAGCTCTCCCTGAACACGGCTTCCAGCTCCAAGGCTGCCTGAAAGCAAGGTCTGGCCCCCAGCCATAGGGAATGGTGACTCGGAGGATGAGGGATGCTGGGCTCAGGAGCCCCAGGTGGCTGTTCTGTCCCCTGGGCTCTAGTGGCACATGCAGCAGGCTACACCCTGCCCAGAGAAGGGTCTGCCGCCACCATGACCCAGACCTAGAGCCACCGCCAGCAGGCAGGGAAGCAGGGCTCCGTGTACAGAGGCAACATGCAGACTTCTCCTGAACCCCCGGCCGCCACTGAGTGGCTGCCCCACTGAGTCACTGCCTGGAGCTGCCAGAGCAGATGGAGCCAGGCCAGTTACTGCAGCAAGGCCACCCTGGACCCCGCCATCCAGGCAGGCCAGCTCCCAGGCAGGGCTCGGAAGCAGGGGCTGGGCCCTTCCAGGGACCTGCCGTCCACCAAGGCTGGGAGCAGGGACACCAGAGTCCAGGGGCCTGGGTAGAAGCCTCGACCTTTCTGAGCCTCTGCTGCCTCCTCTGCGAGGTGGGATCTTCACACTCACAGACTGGGCTAAACTGGAATAAACCAGTCGAGAGCCCTCATGCAGCAGGTGCTTACTAACGGCAGCCGCCATGATGCAGACGACAGTGGTGTACCGGTCAGGCCACCGCTCTGCCTAGCAGCCCTTCCCCTGGTCCATGAGGGCAGGCCCTTACCTTGTGTCTGGCCGTGCTCCGAGTGGCAGGCTGGCCGGGCTCCTCAGCCAGAGCCTGCAGCTTCGGGCTTAGCTGGATGGCGTCCCCCTGGCCACCTGGCTGCCCCAGGCCCTTCATGGCCGCCCGGTAGGATTGGTTCCGTAGGTTCCGCCTCAGCATGCCCCCGGGGTCCGTGTCCACATCCATGTCATCCAAGGAGAAGCTGGCAGCTGGGAGGAGCGGGGGGTTCCGCCGAGCAGCCTCCCCGCTGAGCACAGCTGCCCCGAAGCTCTGGTGGCGGGCTGGGGTCTTCGACTTGCTGGCCACGGCCAGGCCCTTGGGGATCAGCTGCTGGGTGCCCAGCTTCAGGGCCACTGGACTCTCTGTGCTCAGGACAATGGGCCGTGGCTCCTTGTGCCCTGGGAGCTGAGACTCTGGGGGTGCCGGGGCCTCGGGCTGGAAGGCGGCATTGTCCCTGACGCGCAGGGAGCCACGGACCATCGGGAGCCCAGAGGCTGGGTTCCCACTGGCATCGAGCCGGAGCTCCGAGTGGAAGCGGTATTCCAGGAGCTTCTCCTCCAAGGAGCTGTCTGAGTGCCACTGGGACATGCTGGGCAGCTGCCAGGACCTGGTGGATGGGCAGAAGTGAGGGTCTCATGAGGCTGCTCTCCGCAGTCCCCTTGGGTGTCCACCCCCCTGCTCCTTGGCAGACACCTGGCCGGGGCCCCTGGACAGCTCCCAGGACAACTGTGCAAGGACAGAGGCACAGCCAGGAACAGAGCGGGTCAGCAGCACGGCCGGCCCTCACTGCCAGGAGCCAGCCACGTCTGAGGCTGCAGGCTGGGCATGGGATGGGATTGGACAGGCGCTGGTTCTCAAAGCTCTGAGGGACCAGGTGGGCGCAGCCTGTGGGGAGAGGCTGGACCTGGGAGGCTGGGAGGCCACACTGACGGGCGGGATGCGCTGAGGACATGTTCCTGAGCCGGGAGGCAGGAGGGGCCACTCAGGCACATGGCCCTGGAGCCCTGCAGACCAGGGCTGGAATCCTGGCTCACACCTGCAGCCACGCAGCCTCCTGAACCACGTCCTTGTGGTGAACACGAGGGCAAGAGCGCTGCACTGTGGGGCTTCCCGAGGCCGGCATCAGTGGCCACAGCCTCTGCCTCCACTGGCGGAGGGGGTCAGGCCAACGACACAGGCCTGTGATTCCCCTTTCCCTCAGCCACATGGTGACGTGACTGTGTCGGACTGTCCATGGAACCCTTCCACACACCAAGCAACGTGCTTGCATTTTTCCACGTTTCTGAACTGGGCATGACAATTCCGGTCTCAGGAGCCTCATCAGGCACCGGCCCGAGTCAGGCACAACACCGGCCACCGGTGCCTCACCTGCATCACCCCGCGTGGGGTGGGGCTGCCCTGGACACATCGCCGTAGACCGACCACTCCACGCTCTGGCCCCGCCCCGCCATGCTGCTGCCCGTCCCTCCTGGCAGCTCAGGTCCCTGAGCCCATCTCTACCCCGATGTCCCCTTCATGGTCCGGGACTGGCAGCCCTGCACCCGACACTGCTGTTTCCTCCTTCCAGACCCAAGGCAGGGCTGCCCTCCTGCCCTGTGGGAAAGGCACGGTCCTGTGACTGGCTTTGGGACATGTGTCTCTGCCAGGGAGGAATTTGGAAAGCCAGCTCTCGACATGCCACTGGGCCTTCCCTGGCTGCCATGACTGGGCATGTGTGGTCAGGCAGAGCCCCGATGGCCTGGACCCCCGTGTGACTGATGTGCAGAGCCCCCAGCCAACCCGGCCTGCAGGAGCCAGGCCTGGAAGTCTGTTCCAGGCACTCTTGGGGCTGTGGTGGCTGCACATCACCTCCTGAGTGACGGCGCACTGCTTGGCCACCGCGCTCAGGCCCACAGTGACCTTTCACGCCCCGGGCTGCTTGCAACCCTCCTGTGGGCGCTTACAAATCTCAGCACTGAGCAATGGGTTCTGCGGCTGCTCTCCCAGGCTCCTGGCACTCCCCTCTGCTGCTCAGGGACTCCCACACGTGTCGGGGGCAGTCCTGACCGAGACACAAGATCAGTGAGCAAGTGATGCTGCCTCTCTGTACCTCAGTTTTAAAACCTATAGAATGGGCACAATAAGAGCAAGGCCCACCTCCTGAAGCGTAGAGCATGCAAAGCGTGTAACAGGAGACGCGGCTGGCTGTGAGCACGCGTCCGTGTGGCAGTGAGCAAGGCCTTGCTGAATCAGAGAACAGCTCACGCTCCCTCCCCGTGCTTACGGAGCTTCGCAGGTTCAAAAGGTAACAACATGGAGGAAACTCACGGCTTCATTCTTTCCCTTTTTAAAAAAAATAACAGTAACAGCCATCACTCAGTACGCCCCTTATACACCCAGAACTTCACACACATGAAAACGGCCAGAGTCCCTTGGGGGTGGAAGCCAATTTTTCTGTTGGGCAAACAAGGCTGAGTCACTCACTCAACGTGACTTCCTGCAGGAAGGCTGCCTAGACTTAGCCACACAATGACCCGAATTAGCACCTCTGGAGCACCCGAAGGGCAATCCGGTCGTCCCTCTGTCCCTGTTCAGCTGGGAGCCACCACACTCTCCCAGGACACAAGTTCTCTGATAAAACCATCACAGGAAGGCATGTGCGGCTGAGCCTCCCAGGCCTAGGGAGGGGCGGTCCCTGGAGCCCCGCAGCCTCCACATTCCTCAGGACATTCCGAATCACCGGCTGAGGACAGTGGCAGACACAACAGGCCTCCCCCAGGGCTGGTGTCCGTGACGCTGACCAAGGTCTGCACCATCCCAGGATCACCCCTCACAGTGTCGTGTCTGTGTTACAGGGGCCTGGCCAAGAAATCTGTTCTTTCAGGCTTCTGTGTGTCTACACGCCAAGCAGGGCGCACTCCCGGGTGGGCGGCCAGCGTGGGCAGCCTACGCTCCCGCAGTCCTTCATTCTAAGCGTGATTTCTTTCCCTGGAGGGCATTTTATATGGTTGTAAAGGGCAGGTGGCACTCACAGGCCCACATCATCCCCATGCCCCGTCTCCCATCAAACAAATGTCCCCAAGACCCCACAGCCCCTAAACACAGAGCACCCCACCTGCACTGTCCCCCTTCCAGCTCTCAGAGAGGCCCTCCTCCTTCCCATGGGGCCAGACTGGCCAGGCCTGACCGTCCCTGACCATGTCAGTGTCCTGGCCCTGGCCAGTAGCACTCCCTGGTTGGCAGCTGCTGTCCCAGGAGAGGTCAAAGTCTGTTCCACTGCTGGGAGGCGCCCAAGCGGGAGAGCCAGAGCCATCGCTGGGTGTGACCTCCGCTCCCAGCAAGGCAGCCACACCCACAGGCCTAAAAGAGAGCCTAAGGGGTGTGGGCAGGGGCTCTGGAACCTGGAGCCCCCCCAGGAGCTGTGGCCCTGGCAGGCACCCATGTACTTTGGCTTCTGGTTTTCAGTTTTACTAAAGAACTATTAAGACATGGACACCGTTTCAAAAGTCAACAAACACCAGACTTAGCACGACAGCCGGCATCCCCTCCTCCACGCTGTCCTGATCCCCAGAGGGCACCGCTCCGGGCTCTTCAGTCTTTCCCAGAATGAGGCACAGCCGGCTCTGCAGGGCCCTTCCTCTGGGCATCCCTGCCTTCTCCCTGCCTCTTGGACGAGGACTCCATTGCGGCCGGCCCCATCATGCAATACCTGTGCCAGCACCAGGCGCTGAGCCCTGGGGCAGAGTAAGGCCTCGCCCATCTCTGGTTAATTATTTTCTCATTCCACCAGCCTGGTTTCCCCAGGTGATTTTTCCCCCAGTGCTCCGGCGTCTCCGCGTGCTTCTTAAGAATGTATTCCATACGTACGGCAGGCCAGCTCCATGTTTTTCCCAGACACCCCCCATCCTCCTTCCCCCGAGGGCCCGGTGCTCTGGGCCTCACCCTGGGGGGTCCCCAGGACCTCCTCTGCTGCTTCTGGAGCTGGAGGCTTGGCTCCGGGTCCCCTCTCACCCGCTCTGGGCCCTCACGTGCGGAAGCACATCCCCAGGCAGGCACTGTCCCAGGAAGCCACATGGGAGGCAGCTCTTGGACTACCTCAAAATGTCTCTTTCTTCCTCTCCCCTGACTGGTGACAAGGTGAGAGTTCTCACTGCAGACAGTTTTTCCCCAGAGTTGGGCACCCTCTTTTCGCGTCTTCAGACTTGCTGGGGAGGTGCCCCTGTTCTCTGATCTCTTCCTGTGTGTGGTTCTCCCTGGCCCCACTGAGGGTCTGGGTACCCGCTGGACCTGGGAACTCTGGCAGTCATGCTGATGTACCTCTGTAGGGTCCGCATTCATTCACCAAGCCAGGCACTGGGTGGAACTCCCTGAGGGTCGCTCCTGTCTTTTGAGGCTGCACAGATTTTCGTATGTCTTCCACCCTGTCTTTTCAGGATACCCACTAATGAGCATTACGCTCTGGCATTTCCTCCTAATTCTTTACCTTTTCGCCATTTTGCTCTCCTCCGTGGGAGGTTTTCCCCACCTGATCTCATCTGCCCCGGTCCTGTCATTTTCATTATCCTCAAAAAGCCCTCTGCTCTTCACTCCCGGCAGCCTGTTCTTGTTTGATGGGTGTGACATCTTCCATTACCGCAGAGAGGAAGGAGTGTTTTCTCTGGAGCGAGTTTCCTTCCTTCTGTGTGGCTGCTGGAGCCGCGCCCCCGCCATACGCTCCCTCCTGTCTCCACCTCTGCTGGCCTCTGTCTCTCAGGCACGAGGCTGTCCTCAAACATCTGCTGCTGGTGGCTGACTGCTTCTGCTTCTACTGTGGACAGAGACCCTATGCTGGTGGGAGGCCCAGGTGTCTGACCGGGAGGGCCCTTTGGTACCCCAGCCCCATGCCAGGTCCGTGTTCCACAGCCTCTCCTGCAGCTGGCTGGTCTCTGCAGCGGTCTCCTTCCATTTCCTCACGGAGATGCTGGCCTGCGCCTGGTGCCTGCGGCCAGTGAAGGGGAGAGGCCGAGAGCTCAGACTCCTTTCAGCAGCTGGCCACGTCCAGCTACAGTGCCACAGAGAGAGGTCAGATGCCCTGCGGCAGCCACACGGGCCGGTGGCAGGCCTGCTTCCCAGCAAAGGCAGCCTGGACGCGCTGGGCGGGGGCCGCCGGGAAAGCTCCTTCAGGCATGCACAGGGCAGAAGCAGCTGCAGGCTGGCTGGCTGGCTGGCTGTCCCCCGTCTCCCCATGTCTGTGAGCCCCCTTGGGGGACAGGGACAGTTTCACGTCCCCACAGACAGTCGGGCTGAATTCCCAAACTGAAGAGCAAATGCCTGCCCTGGCACTCGCTCTGCCCTGGTCTCCTTCCCTTGACACTGTGCCTTCCCAGACAGGCCCTGGTGTTCCATGCCAAGAACCAACTTGCAAGGGGCCTCCGCTCAAAGGGAGCAGACGCTGGGCCAGGACAGTCCCACACAGGCCTCCAGGCCCATCTGTGCCACTTTTTTTTATTTTTTATTTTTGAGACGGGGTTTCGCTCTTGTTACCCAGGCTGGAGTGCAATGGCACGATCTCGGCTCACGGCAACCTCCGTCTCCTGGGTTCAGGCAATTCTCCTACCTCAACCTCCTGAGTAGCTGGGATTACAGGCACGTGCCACCATGCCCAGCTGATTTTTTGTATTTTTAGTAGAGACGGGGTTTCACCATGTTGACCAGGATGGTCTCGATCTCTTGACCTCGTGAACCACCCACCTCGGCCTCCCAAAGTGCTGGGATTACAGGCGTGAGCCACCGCACCCGGCTGTGCCACTTTTTGGGTGGCTTCCTGCTGCTTCTGCTCAGGGTGCACTGGAAAGGACCTCCTATGGCTGAGCCTTGGGACCCAGAACTGTCTCTCTTCTCTTTACCACTAAATACCCCACCTGGTATCCCCCACACAGGTGACATGTGTCAGGTGGTTATGGGGCACGAGGGACTTGCCAGGAGATGGCAGGCAGCAGAGGCGAGCGGGTGGAGCCCGTGGTCTCCGGCCAGCCTCAGGGGCCCCCGCCTGGCCTGTCTGGTCCTGTGTGCACTCGGCCTTGGCTGGACTGTCGTATCTCAGACCCGGCCTTGGTGGTTAGGCTGCCCTGCAGCCCCGTTCTCGTCTTTCCGGAGAGATGTGTTTCCAGGAACTCCAGCGGGCACCAGCCCCGTCCCTCCTGCTTACCCACAGCAGTACAGTCTCCCAGCCGGGGCCTGGGGCTCTAGGCACAGCTGCACTCACGGCCAGGACCCAACTGCCCCAAGTTTGCTGCCCCTCCAGTTGGGACACTGCACGGGTCTCCAGCTTCACGTGGTCCTCAGGCAGCTCTGTCCCTCCTACCCTGGCCTCTAGGTCTGGCTGACCCCACTTGGCCCAGTGTGGTGTGGCCTCTCCAGCACCTGTCCATCCAACCTCAGTGCAGGCAAACTCAAGCCACAATGACGCCCTTGTCCTCGGTAATTCTGCCCGGCCATGCTGTGGAATCAGTCACATCAGCAGGGGGAGGATTTGGTTTTATAAGTCACGCAGCACACATCAGCCAGCTCCCTCTGCAAGGTGGCCAGGGGCTTGGCTCTGCGGCCTTCACTGGGGCAGTTCTGCCCCCCAGGAGACACTGCTGGTAGTCAGGAGTCCTGCCTACTGTGGGCGAGGCTGCTGGAAACACCTGTCACCTGGATCAAGGCCCCTAGGGCTGCAGGGGGGAAACCCTGGGCAGCTAAGGTGGGAGCCACCCTGCACGGTGGGGGCGAAGCGTGCCTGGGCCTCCGACCTGGACACAGCCGGCTTAGCCCGAAGTGCATTCCAGTCCGTCCCCAGCTCCAGCTCCGCTCTGAACGAGACGTGCTGAGGGTAACACCTGCCACGAGCACCGAGGAAGGAGAACAGCGCAGACCTCACCCACAGTGAGTGCCTGAAGCATAACTCACTGCTTATTATATCTAGCTTACGTATATGATCATACTTAGTCCCATGTAATTTTTCTATATAATCATACAGGTATCGTAGTCGGAGCTGTCCTGACACATTTAGTGCTGATTTATAGAATCCTTCCATACAACCGTATAGTAGTTTGTACTAGGAGGAATGCCTGGAGCAGTCACAGAACAGACGCAGTACATGGGAGAACAGCCAGACCAGGACGAGAACCAGAGACCCAGGCGGTGGCGTCCCTGCCTGAAAGGGCAAACGCCGTATGGCAGGCTTGGAGCAGGAGCCTCTCCTCCCGATAAAGGAGTTGTAGCACCTTGCATCCAGTTCCTGTGGAAAGTCGGCCTCAGGCCTGAGATCCTGGAAGTAACCGAGGGAGAAGAACCCCCCTGGTGTGACCAGTCGCGGTGGCTGTGCACCCTGTCAGTCTTTTCTTGCTTCTGTGCTGGCTCAAATCATCCTCCCATAAATATCTTAGAGAAGAGCACACGTCTGTCAGCTCCCACTGCACTGGCTTACAGCATCCTTCCATTAGAAACCCTTTGAAGCCTCCAGCCCCCAGATAAGAAGTGTTGCGCACGACACCTGCTGCACACAGCCCACCTCTGCCTCGGTCACCTAATGGGGGTGGACCGCTTTTCTGTACACGACCCTCTACTACTGCGCACGGCCCACCTCTCTGCCCAGGTGACATAATGGGGTGGCCCCCTCGCTTGTGACTCAGGTGATTATGTATGCCTTATTACTAAGCCTGTAGATGATGACCTCATTCACGACCCTTTCCCCTGCTTGTACCGAATAAATACAGATGCTTCTGAGCGTTCAGGGCCTCGTCTGTCCCTGCTCACAGGCAGCATGGCCCCCCGAGTCCAGCTGCTCTTCTCCAGTTCTCCAGGGTCCTGTCTCTTTAATTCTCGGATTCTGCACCTCAGCACAGCATAAGGGACACCCCACGACCCTGTAGGACCCACAGCCCTACAATGTGCCATAAACCCAGGCCCTGTCCTGGCTCTGCTGCCACTCACAGGGTTCCCCCAAAGGGTGGGAATCAGAGCCTGCCTCTGACAGGTGCCCACAAGGGTGACAGGTCTCCTGCCACCCATTCACCTGCTGCGGGACAGACACACAGACCGTGCCCTCTGAATGCCCCGTCACCCACTGTGTCTTCTGCTCCTCCCCAAACTTCTGGAAGGTGGGTATTTTCCCTGGCAGATAAGGAAACCAGACGCAGAGGGAATGTAGCCTGCCTGGGTGGGGCTGCTGGCCAGGCCCTGTCTTGACCGAGATGACTGACCCCAAACGGGGACCGGGGAAGTGGGGGTTCTGGCCTCGGCCAGGGAGTCACCAGAAATAAGGACACTGATCCACAGGACGGTCCCCTGAGCTAAGGACAGGAGCAGCCCAGATCCATCTGGAAACCAGAACTGAAACTGACACCGAGCTCTCAGGGAGCTCCTGCGCCTGGCTCACAACGTGAACACAGACGGCCGTCCTTAGGGTGGGGGGAGGGGACTCATGCTCCACACGTGGGCTGTGGGGACCCCAGGACCCCTCTTCTCACTGCTTCACCTCTGTGCCTCAGTTTCCTCATGTGTAGGTGGAAAGTGCTTTGGTCCTGTGGGTCAGAGACGGCCCCTGGAGAGCCAGCGCCCTCAGGGAGGCTGACCAGCAAGGGTTTCTCCCGAGTGACCAGCTGGGGGAGACCCATCTCACCCTCCAGCTGACTTGGACCTGACTTCTTCCAGGGAGCCCCCAAGACACCTCCCTTCCAGCAGGACCGGGGTGGGTGGGGGTGCCCAGCTTCGGCCTGGGCTCCTGCTCTGCACAGTGCCCTGCTTCTCACCCTGTTCCCCTCTGCAGGCTGTGGGCATGGCAGAGCAGGGACCGCGTCTGCCTGGCACACTTGTGGGTCAACATCTTCTAACTCCTTCACACGCCTATTATTCCCATTTTACGGATCAGGAAACCGAGGCCGGAGAGCTGAAGTCACTTGCTTTAGTTCACAAAGAGCCAGCATGTGAGCCTGGAACCCGCACAGCTGGGCACTACAGCATGGAGGGGTCAGGGCCCACAGCCACGTACAGCACCTGGACCCTCCTGCTGGTCCCAGCCAGGCCCGCATGCACCCCTATGTTAGGCAGTGCGCAGACCGGTCCCCTCAAAGACACAGGGAAGACTCAGGCCTTGACTCAGGTCAAGTGCAGAGGCCACCAGGCCCTGTCCTGGCTGCCCCTCCCTCGGTCCCCCCACGTCATGCTGAGCGCTGGGCTGAGGCCCCACAGTCACTCAGATCTCAAAAAAGAGCCTCGTTCCCATTTCACAGATAGAGAAACTGACTGAGCGGCTAAGACCAGCCCGAGGCTCCCTAGTAGGTGGGACACACCCGGCGCCCCTCCCTGCCTCCCTTTTCAGGCGAGACAAAGCAGGTCCCTCCCTGTCACCGCCCACCAAGTCCACGGGGTGGGGGAAGGGCGTGTGGTTTTGGTTTGTCCTGGCGGGGGGGTGTCTTCGTTCTTGGGGCTTTTCTGAACTCCGGGGGCCAAAGCAGGTTTGGGCGGCAGATTGTCAAGAGCTCCCGGAGGGTCGCTCCGCTCCGCACCCCACCCCCGCACCCTCTTTCAAACTCTGGAGCTTCCAGAGTCCTCGGCGCTCGAGGGTGAGCCCAGGTTCCGGCTGCGTGAAGTTGTCCTTTCGGAAGAGGAAGCGGCCGCTGGGGCTGAGAGGGGGGCGGCGAGCGGGCTGGCGGGGGGCGCTGGTGGGGGTCCGAGGTGGGGGTCCGAGGTGGGGGTCCGAGCAGCC
This sequence comes from Cebus imitator, assembly GCF_001604975.1. Lineage (NCBI taxonomy): Eukaryota > Metazoa > Chordata > Mammalia > Primates > Cebidae > Cebus > Cebus imitator. Next base: position 5,415,251 of record NW_016107460.1, on the reverse strand, counting down.
CCGCGCAGCCGCGGAGGGTCGCGAAGCTGCGGCGGATCCCGGGGCGGGGCCGGCGGGAAAAGCCGAGGGAGGAGAGACGCCCCGGGTTCCCGGCGCCTCCCCCAGACTTAGCC
>NW_016107460.1:5366810-5414350 GCF_001604975.1 Cebus imitator | reverse complement strand
GGTGGGCGCTGGGCGGGCGAGGCGGCTCCGGGTCGGGGGGGGGGGGGGGGGAGGGGCGGGAGAGGCGGGAGGGGCGGGAGGGGGCGGGGCGCGCCCGGGCACCTGTGGCTGCGCCGCCCGCGTCACAGGTCACAGCCCCACCTGGGCCGGCCGGAGCCCACGTGACTGGCCGGACCTGCTCGCGCCTCCCGACTCCCGCCGAGCCACCGCCCCCCCGTGCCCGCGCCCCTCCCCCAACCCCACCCCGAGGCCGGCCCTGGAGTTGCCTCCCCGGCGCGGTGGAGCGGCTCGGCTCCCTCCTGCGTCGCTCTCCTTCCAGGCCCCGCCCCACCGCCTCCTCCAGGAAGCCTTCCCGGAAGGAGACCTGCCTGCAGGGACCCGATGTTTGCTGTAGAAAGGCCCGGCCCTCTGGATTCTTGGAAGCCGGGCGGCCAAGGACAGCCAAGAGCACACAAGGCCCCCAGGCCACCTTCCTGGTGTGGCCGAGTCGCCCTCATCCCCGCTACACAGAGGAGGACCCTGAGTCCTGGAAAGGAAGGCGCTCGCCGGCGTGCACGGGGCTGAACCTGCCCTCCGAGCCTGCCTGGCCTTGCTCTGCCTGCTGGGAACGCCGGAGAAGATCAGGGAGGGCCCGGGGCAGAGGCTGCAGCTGCCCCCAGGCTGCGGGTTCAGGAATCAGGCTCCTGGTGCTGTGGGAGGGGTGGGGCCTGGCCGGCCGGGAATGTGACCTGAGGTCCCAGGGCCCAGCCCCACTTCTGACCTGTCTCCACCATCCCCTTTTCAGGAAAGGCCTGTTGCCAAAGGCTACTGCGTGAACATCCACGCTGGGCTTTGGGTCAGCTTCCACCAGCATCCCTCCCTGACCCCAGGCCTCAGGGCATGGGCCGGGCACTGGTGGGCCAGCCAGAGGGCACTGGCCACCCTCCTCCAGCACCTGCCTCCCTGGGCTGGGTGGCCGTGAGATCCCGTTGCAGGGTGAGGAGGCACTGCAGGCTCTGGGGCTGTCACTTGTCATTTTCTCAGGTGTCATGGCTAGAGGGGAGGCCTGCCTGGCGCTCCTGTGGCCTGCCCTGCCCTCTCCTGCACTGGTCGTCCCACCCACGAGTCCCCCAATGTCTGCCCTGTGGCAGGGGCTGCCTGGGTGTCAGGTGCCACCTGGGTGTCAGGTGCCACCTGAGCAGGGCACAGGCTGGCCTCAGGGACGGGTCCAACGGGCCATCCGTCCCTCTGAGGAGGGGATGACGGAGGAGCTAAGAGCTGACGCCTGTGGGCTGCAGTCTCCACCTGAAGCCACCTGTGGGGAGGTTCCATCTCCGGCAGCTCCTGGGAAAGGCGGGTGGCTGCTGCCCCCCTGAGTCCTTGATGGGTACTGCACCGACAAGACCTACCCCGCCGGAGGGAGCTAGGGTGTTTGGAGCCTTGACCTGTGAGGACTGGGGTGCAGTGGGGTCACTGAGGCCCAGTGCGGAGACGGGAGCCTCGTACCAGGACACTCAGTGGGATCCAGGTTCCCGACACCCGCTGAGTGCTTTCCCATAAAACCCTCTGAGAAGCTGCTTCTGGATTGCCCTGCACCCCACACCTTCTGTCCAGCCCCTGCTTGGTCCCTCCAGCCACCCCGGGTCTGGCTCTGTCTCTCCATGTCCTGCTGGCTCCCAGAGGCCACTCAGTGTGCACTTGGGACAGTCCCTTTGCTGGCGATGTCTCCTGAGCTGGTGGCTGGACCTCTCTCTGCCTCTGTCACCTCTGCTGTAAATGAGGGCCTGATGATGACACAGGAGACCGCCCTGGCATGAGGCCCAAGGGAGAGGTTGGGAGGAATGGGCTTGGAGACCTAAGGGGCTGCAAAGAGAAAGCGCCCGTGGAGGCATGCCAGCCGGGTACATCTGTGGCGCGCTCTGCAGTGCAGTGCTCGGACCCAGAGCCTGTGGCTTAGCGTGTTGCCTGCCCTGAGGGATTCTCCTCCCATGTTGCCGGCAGGGGAGAAGATATGGATCCCCTAAGCCTGACAGCCACCGAGCATTGCTATAGGGTGGGCAGCACTTGTTACCTGCAGGAGCCTAGCTCCTTCCCTGCGACTCGAGGTGGCCTGAGCTCCTGCAGGCCTTGCTGTGAGTTTTCCAAGGTTTTGCTCAGCCATGGGGCCACAGCACGGACAGCCTGTGGTCTTAGGTGGTGCCTGAAGCCAGCAGCCCCTCAGGAGGCCTTTTCCTTGGCCTTCCCAGGTGCCCAGGGCTGAGGGTGGACTGAGGCTGTGGGGTGGGTTTGTCCTCCCTGCGGGGCTGAGTGGGCAGAGCTCCCACCTCTCTTCCCTCCCTGGGGCCCTTAGGAGCGCACCGGCTGGAGGAGAGGCCACGACAGCCCTCCGTCCTCAGGCCCTCAACGCTGGGCTGTCCTGTTAGCCACTGCAGTTTCGTGGGTGTCCTGTCCCGCCCGTGCAGTGGGGAAAAGGCCCGATGGTGTGCCTATGAGGGGGCTGAGGACAGAGACACCTCTGTGCTGGTGGGTGGGGCCCATGGCTGGGGCGTCCAGCTGGTGGGTGAGGGGCGGTGAGGGAACCGGGGCTGGTGGGCAGGGGGTTGGGTTTAGGGAGCAAATACCCCTTCGCCTTGTACCCTAAAATAGTGAGGGTCATTACTTCCCATGAAGCACCCACTGTGTGCCCAGCCTCACTCTGGCCCTTGCCTGCATCGCCCTACTGAATTCTCATGGAAGCCCCTCAGATGCCGTCGCATCCCCGTTTAACTGAGGGGAGAAATGTTTTGCGCCTTGTTACCTGGCTGGTAAGTGGCCCGGCCGCAGTTAGAGCCGAGGTCTGTCTGACGCCACAGCCCATGATCCCTCGTCGCCGTAAGGGACCATCTCAGGTCTTGGGAGGTGCATGTCACTCAACACATATCAAAGCAACCGCGTGTGTCTTCCCCAAGCTGAGAATTCGAAACATGTCTGGTGTTTTGGCCACGACGAAGTAGTCGGTACCAGACTCGTCTGTCACCACAAACAACTCAAAAACGGAACAAAAAATACGAGAATCCACCGTTTCTAACACTGGACAACAGGTGGCGGAGACAGAAATTTCTGTGAGAAAGAAGCAAATAAGCCTTTGGCTAAGAAGGCTGGTGGCCTCACTGGGCTGCGGGGACAGCGTTGGGAAGCCAAGGAGGCCGAGGACTGTGGAGAGAGCCCCGGAGAGGAGGCAGCAGGGCAGGGGAGCCCCCCAAATCCCCACGGGGTGCACCTGAATACTGCCAGAGGCTGAATACTGAGCTGTGCGTAAGCAGGGTGGGATCCCACGAAGCCAGGGACCAGCGCTGGGCAGGGGGCTCTGTGGGCAGAGCGTGTGCCAGAGGTCACACCCGGCCAGGGGATGCCGGAACAACCGCCGCCGGGAAGGAAGAGCCCTCGTTGACGAGGCTGAGGAGAGACGATTGCTTGAGCCTGGGGAGCTCCAGGCCCCCGTGAGCCGTGATGGAGCCACAGTGCTCCAGCCTGGGTGGCAGACCGACACTCCCTCTCAAAAAAGAACGGCTGAAAAACTTCCACATATGATAAAAAGTCAGATCCGCAGATCCAAGAACCTCAGAGTGACGTAGAATGATGCAAAGGAGTCAAAGCAGCGTCTGTAGGAAGCAGACCACACCACGGCCCCTCATCATGAAATGGCTGAAAACAGTGACAGAGGGAAAAAGTCTTGACCACCCAGAATATTCGGGAGATACCGAAGGAGGCCGTGTCCCAGGGGAAGGGCTGAAGTAATTCTGGGGTGACGGCTCCTCTAGACCTGACCTGATGAAGGTTCAAAGCACACCCTGAAAGGACCAGGCAGATCCACAAGTGAATTAACTGCCTAGCAGCGTAAAGCTCAACATTCTCAAAAAGGAGGCCACTAAAATCCAGAAACGAACAATTTGACATTGACAACCTCCAGCGCCCAGTGCAAAGTTGCCAGACCTGTGAAGACGCAGGAAAAGAACCTGTGACAAATAACTAGGAACAAAATCGGTCAGTAGACACGGACCCAGAAATGACACAGACGGCAGGATTTGCAGAGAAGGCATTTAAAACAGTGACCAAAAATACGCCCAAGGATCAGCTGGGCATGGTGGCGCACACCTGTCATCTCAGCACTTTGGAAGGCTGAGGTGGTGAATTGCTTGAGTCCGGGAGTTCAAGGCCAGCCTCGGCAACATGGGGAAACCTCATCTCTACAAAAAATAAATAAATTAGCTGGGCAAGGTGGCATGTGCCTGGAGTCCCAGCTACTCAGGAGGCTGAGGTGAGAGGATCACGTGAGCCCAGGAGTTTGAGGCTGCAGTGAGCTGGGCTCACACCACTACACTGCACTCTATCCTGGGCCCTGCTTCAGGAAAAATATGTGTGTGTGTGTGTGTGTGTGTGTGTATATGTATGTGTGTATGCGTGCATATGCATGTGCATGTGTATGTGTGTGTGTGTATGTGTGTGTGTGCGTGTGTATATGTGTGTGTGCGTGTGTGTATGTGTGTGTGCGTGTGTGTATGTGCGCGCACGTGTGTATATGTCTATGTATGTGCATGTGTGTATGCGTGTATGTGTGTGCGTGTGTATATGTGTGTATGTGTGTGTTCATGTGTATACGTGTGTGTATGTGTGTATGTATGTGCATGTATGCATGTGTATGTATGTGTTTATGTGTATGTGTGTATGTGTGTGCATGTGTATATGTGCATGTATGTGTGTGTGTGTCTGTGCGTGTATGCGTATGTGTGTGTGTGTTTATATGTGTATGTATGTGTGTATGGTGTGTGTGTGTGTGTGTGCGCACGTGTGTGTGTGTGTGTGTGTGTGTGTGTGTGTGTATCCCCCAAGGGTTTACAGGAAACCATGACCATAGTCAAAGGAGAAATGGAAAGCATAGTAATGGATCAAATGGAAATTCTAAGGATGAAAATATGCAATGTATGAAACCAAAACTCTACCGATGAGATTAACAGCAGATTAAACTACAGAGGAAAATGATCAGTAAGCTTGAAGCCAGGACAATACAAGTTATTGAAACTGAAGCACACAGAGAAAAACCTAGGGAAGAGAAATACACAGCCTTGATGACCTGTGAGACAATATCAAGCAGTGTGATTGGAGGCTCAGAAAGGGACGTCGGGGGAGGGGAGAAAATATATTTTAAAAAGTGGCTGGGTGCAGCGGCTCACACCTGTAATCCCAGTACTTTGGGAGACTGAGGCGGGCAGATCACCTGAGGCCAGGAGTTCGTGACCAGCCTGGGCAACATGGTGAAACCCTGTCTCTACTAAAAATACAAAAATTAGCCAGGCATGGTGGTGCATGCCTAGTCCCAGCTACTTGGGAGGCTGAGGTGGGAGGATCACTTGAGCCCAGGGAGTCCGAGGGTCCAGTGAGCCCTGTTTGAGCCACTGTACTCCACCCTGGGTGACAGACCAAGACTCTGCCTTAAAAAAGAAGAAGAAGAAGAAAGAATGGCTGAAAAATTTCCAAATATGATAAAAACTGGTAGATCCACAGATCCAAGAGCCTTATAACAAAGTAGAGTAAGTACAAAGATGTCAACACAGCATCCGTACAAAGCAGACCACACCAAGGTACCTCATAATGAAATGGCTGAAAACCAGTGACAGAGGGAAAAATCTTAAGGGAATAAAGACAGAAATAAGTGCTGGCTTGTCATCAGAAACACTGAAAGCTGAGAGAGTTAGAACAACATCTTTAAAGTGCTGAAAGAAAACAAACTGTCAACCAAGATGTCCATTTCCCGTGAAAATATCCTTCAAAAATGAACATAAAATAAAGACATTTTAAGGCAAAAGCTGAGAAAATTCATCACCAGTAGACCTACACTATAAGAAATGTCAAAGGAATCTTTTCAGGGCAAAAGAATATGATACCAAATATAAGTTCAGGTCTGCACAAGGAGTAGAAACCCACTGGAAATTGCAAACATGTCAATAAATGTGAGAGACTTTTTTCTGTGCTTCGAAACATTTCTTTAAAAGATCAGAGACTAATGTGAAAATAATGAAAGTGCATCATCACATTTCTGTGTAAAAGAGAAATATATTAGCTGTGTTTTTATTAACAGCACAAAAGCCGGGAAGAGAGAATAGAAATATACCAGAGTAAAGTTTGTATATTTTACAGTGAGTATAATATCACTTAAAGACAGATAATGATAAATTAAAGGCAAATACTGAAAACCTTAGATCAGACACTAAAAATTAAGATGAGGAGCTGAGAAGCCCAGAAAGAAGAGAAAATTCAATCCTAGAAAATACTAATCCAAAAGAAGGCAGGGAAAGAGAAAAAAAAAAGACAAAAAACAGACCTGACAAATAGAAAACAAATAGCAAGATGGTAGCCTATATCTAACCATATCAATAATTATATTAAATGTGAATGGATTAAACACACCAATTAAAAGACAGAGATTGTCAGACTGGATAGAAAGCAAGACCCAATGACATGATGCTTACCGGGGTGACTCAAATATGAAGACATGGGATGAGAGTAAAAAGAAAGGAAAAGACATGCATGCAAATACTAGTCAGAAGAAAGCAGGCACGGCTACGCTAATATTAGACAAATGCAGATTTCAGAATATTGCCGTGGGGAAAGGGACAGTTCGTAATGATAAAGGATTCAACTGGTCAAGAGACAGTCCTAAGCATGTATGCACGGAATAACAGAGTTTCAAAATACATGCAGGAGCAGATGGCCACTGAGTAAACTGAAAGGGGACCAGACCCACAGTGAGCTGGAGAGTTCAGCGCTTGCTCTCAACAACAGACAGGACACTATCGAGGAAGATCACCAAAGGTATATAAAGCACCTGACCGACACTGTCCACCAGCTTAATCTAATTGACATTTACAGAGCACTATGCCCAGCAACTCCAGAACTCTCATTCTTTTCAAGTACATGTGAAATACACACAAGACAGACCATATGTTAGGCCATACAACATGCCTGCATGCATTTAAAATGACTGAAATACCGCAGAGTATGTTTTCTGACAACTCAGTTAGAAACCAGTTGCAAAATGCTATCTGAAAAATTCTTAAATATTTGAAAATTAACGTACTTTTAAGCAACCTGATGGTCAAAGAAGGAATTGCAGGAGAAATCAGAAAACATTTGAACTGAATTATAATGAAAATACGTAATATCAAAATGTGTGGAGTGCCCCTCACGTGTGCTTAGAGGGAAGCTGATGGCTTTGAATGCTTTTTAGACAAGAAGACATGCTTAAAATTGATCTAAGCTTTCATCTTTAAATGAAAAAAAGATTAGTGCAAATTAAAGCCAAAGTAAATTGAAAAATAAATCAACGGAAGTCAGTACCATGGGAAACAATGGAGCAAAATCAATAAAATAAAAGGCTGTCTTCTAAAAGATTGATGAAATTGATAACCCTAGATTACAAAAGACAGAGATAAGGCTCAAGTTACCAATATCAGGAAAGAAAGACGGCCACACTACTGATCCCGCAGACGTTAAAATGATAAGAAAATATTCTGAGTAATCTTTTGCCAATGGATTCAGTCACTTAGATGAAATGGCCATGTTCCTTCAATGACACAAATCATCCAAACTGGCATAAAAACAAATAGAAAATTGAAATGGCACGGTATCTACTGAAGACATAGAGTTTTATGTTTTATTTCTTATTGCTATTGTGTTTTGAGGCAGAGTCTCATGTGTCACCCAGGCCAGAGTGCGGTGGCACAATCACAGCTTTCTGTAGCCATGACCTCCCAGACTCAAGCAGTCCTCCTGCCTAAGCCTCCCAAGTAGCTGGGACCACAGGCATGCACCACATCCAGCTAATTTTAAATGTTTTGTAGAGACTGGCTTATGCCATGTTGCCCAGGCTGGTCTCAAACCCCTGAGCTTAAGTGATCTGCTGGCCGCACCCTCCCAAAGTGCTGGGATTACAGATGAGAGCCACTGCACAGGGCCTGTGTTTTATTTTGTTATTCCTAAACTTATGGTAATAATTTGTTTTTGTTTTTTTTTTTTTCTGGGAGACAGGAGTCTTGCTCTGTCACCCAGGCTGGAGTGCAGTGGTGCAATCTTAGCTCACTGCAACCTCCGCCTCCTGAATTCAAGTGATTCTCCTGCTGGTCTTGACCTCATGATCCACTTGCCTCAGCCTCCCAAAGTGCTGGAATTACAGGTGTGAGCCACCACACCGGGCCAAGATTTCTTAATTAAAAAAAAAACAACAACTTTACACAAAGAATACTCCAGGCCCTCATGACATCACTGGTGAATTCAGTTGAACATTCAATCAAAAGGAAGAAATATTTCTGATTTTGTATCGCCTCTTTCAGAAAGTTAACGAAGAAGAAACACGTCTCAGCTCATTTCATGAGGCCAGTATTGCCCTAACACCAGTACTAAAAAGTCACAAGAAAATAAAATTATAGACTAATATTCCTCATGGATATCCATGAGGAATATCCATGAGGTACAGAAATATTTGATATGAAATCGAATCCGCTATAATATAATGAACAGCATCTCACGATCGAGTGAGGCTTGTCTTAGGAATGCAAGGTTTAACACTGAAAATCAGTCAGTGTAACTTGCCACATTAACAGCCAAGGAGAAAAATCATATAACTTTCCAATAAGTGAAGAGGAAGCATTTGACCCAACCCAATACCTACGAAAGTAAGAATCTGATGTCGAAACCAAAGGTCACCTGCTCAATGCTGCAGAGGCCCCCGAGACCTCACGGCAGCCCTAACGCTGGGGAGTGGATGACTTTCTCTTTGGGACGGTGAGCCTGGCAAGGAACACTCCGCGCTGCCACTGAGCGTCGGCCTGACTGGCACAGTGAGGCAACAGCAGAAGCTACAACAGGGGATGTAGGCGGGGCGGGGCTCCTGTCTGTAATCCCAGCGCTTCGGGAGACTGAGGTGGGCTGATTGCTTGAGGTCAGGGGTTTGAGACCAGCTTGGCCAATATGGTGAAACCCTGTCTGTACTAAAAATACAAAAATTAGCTGGGCGTGGTGACAGGTGCCTGTAATCCCAGCTACTCAGGAGGCTGAGGCAGGAGAATGTCGCATGAACCCGGGAGGTGGAGGCTGCAGTGAGGTCGCGCCACTGCACCCCAGCCTGGGAGACAGAACGAGACTCCATCTCAACAAACAAACCAAAACAGATGATGTCACAGTGACCCTCTGTCTCTGTCACTCTCTGCAGATGACCCGCATGTGATTTAGAGGACCCTGAAGCATCTGCGACCACACATACAACTGGAGCCGACCCTCCCCACGCTAGACTCCCTCTGACCCCCAGCCCACTGCCTCCCTTTCTTCCGGTTGGAAACCCAGCCGCGGAATTTGGTATTTGTCCATCTCATACCATGTTTTTGTTTCCCTGCCACAGGCACATACCACCATCAACGCCTCCAGCTCTGTGTGTTTTTGAATTCTGTGAATGATGTCAAGCAGAAGGTCTGCTCAGAAGCTCCTCGCTGACTGCGGGGAGCTGGAAGTCGGTGTGCCCCAAAGGCCTGAGGCCAGGCGAGGCTGGAGCCCACAGCACTGGCCCTTGGCAAAGCCACAAGCCCTTTCTGCTGCTTGCCATCCACCCTTCCTCCCTGCCCCATGCCCCCGGTCTCGAGAGCCCTCTGGGCTTGCTGCTGGTCAGCTTGGCCTTAGTGGGGGAAGGCCCTCTCTAAGGGAGGGATGGCTGGTTGGCCTAGGAGTGTGTGTCTGGGGGCAGGGGCAGCCTGGGTGTGAAGTGCTGCCTTCAGCTGTACCAGGACCTCTGGGAACCGTGGCTCCGTGATAGACCCCAGCCTTAAAGTGGGGGTGGGTGGGACACACAGTTTTTGACAAATGAGGTTACTGGGGGTACCATTTACATGCAATAAAATCACCCTTTGAAAATGTACAGCGAGATGAGTTTTAATGAACGTCTAACTGTGTAACCACGATCATGATATAGGATGCGTCTGTCACCCTGGAAGCCTTGCCGTGCCTGTCACAGCCCATCCCCTGCCCCGTGCCCCCATTGCAGACCTGGGCCCCATCCTGTAGTTTTGCCTTTTCCACACGTCAGTTGCACGGAACCATCCAGCACGTGGCTCCCTTCACCGGGACCCTGGCTTAGAGATTCAGCCATGTGACTTTGTGGCGTGCGGCAGCGCCTGTCCCGCCATTGCTGAGCGGCCTTCCTTCCAGCGGAGGCACCACTGTTTCCAGAGGTGGAATGCACCAAAGCCAGACCATGTGCAGAACCAGAACACGCTCGGCAAAGCGGCCCGCCTGAACAGACCCTCACCAGAGGGCAAGGACGCCGTGGGGAGATGTGCCACGTCGCGGCATCAGGGGCCTGCAGGTCAAAGCACCCGTGCGACGTTGCTACACGCCTGTCAGCATGGCCCAAATCCAGAACACAGACGACGCCAAGTGCTGACGAGGGTGGGGAGCAGCAGGAACCCCCCTTCCGACGTAAAACGGTGCAGCCATTCTGGAAGAGTTTGGTGTTTTCTTACAAAGGTCAACACACTTTTATCGTATGACACGGAAATCACATCCTACTAAAAATACAAAAAATTAGCTGGGCATGGTGGAGCATGGAGGCTGAGGCAGGAGGATCACTGGAATCTGGGAGGCAGAGGCTGCAGTGAGCTGAGATCACGCCACTATACCGCTGCACTCCAGCCTGGGCCGCAGAGCGAGACTTCCTCTCTAAAAGAAAAAGAAAGAAAGAAAAAGAAAATACACGAAGGCGTCTTAAATGCATATTTCTGAGTGAGAGAGGGCAGTCTGAAAAGGCTCCACGCTGTGATCTCCATGACGTGGCGTCCTGGCCAGGGCAACGCTGTGGAGAAGTGAAGGGCTGGTTGCCTCGGTTGCGGGAGGGAGGGATGGAGAGGCAGAGCCCAGAGGACTTAGGGGCGGTGAAACCCCTCTGCATGATGCTGAGGGGGTGGACCCACGCCCTTCCATGTTAATCAAAACCCACAGAATGTCCACCAAGAGTGAGCCCTGGTTGGGACTGTGGGTGAGGCTACGTGGATGCAGGTTCACGTGGAGATGAAGGCACACTGTGGTAGGGGACGGTGACAGTGGGGAGGCTGAGTGTGTGTGGGGGCCGGAAGTGCGGGGGGCCATCTCTGCACCTTCTGATCAATTTTGTTGTGAACCTCAAACTGCTGTAGTAATGAAACATTATTAAAAAAACAAAAGAACTCTGGCCCATGGTCTGCAGCAATGAAAATACCCACACCTGCGGCAGCCAGCCCCAGGGCCCGCAGCTGATCGGCGGCTGACGGCTTCCCTAACTCTCGTCCCCACTTCCAACGCATATTCCAACTCTAAACGGGCCCTCCCTAATCCCAGCCCAGAAGGTCGCCTGCTTCTGGCCTGCCTCCAGCTCCTCAGGCCAGCAGCCTCCGTAGGGGCTTACCTGGGGGCTTCCCCTCTGAAGCTTGCCACTCTCCTGCCTGCCTGGGAGGCTTTGCCAGGCAGGCAGTGGTGGCTGATCCCCTTGCTGCAGACAGCTCTGCCAGTTCTCATTTGGGAGGTCTTTGTTCCTTTCCAAAGTTCATGCAGGCACCCGTGGTGGACATTCGGGCCCTTTCCGGCTTGAGGCCGTGGTAGACAGGCTGCCGTGGTGCTGGCGCACAGCTCCTACGTGGGTGACTGCCTGCCGTTCGCTGCTTCCTGGGTTCCTGAGACCATCAGGCTCTGTCCTGCCTCTCCGGCTTCCTGGAGCCTCCAGGTGGCCTGATGGTCTCAGGAACCCAGGACCACAAACCCCATTGTGGGACAGAGGAAGAGCCGGCTTGTGCCCTCGGGGTCTTGGGTGGCCTCAGGGCCTCTTTGGGGTTGGGGTCATGCTCAGGCTCTGGCCCACTGCCTTGTCATCTCAGAATTTCTTTCTTATTCCCCGGGACTGGGGGAGTGAATTCCCTCCAGCTTCCCTGTCCTGAATGAGGACCAAGGCTTGTGGGAGAGGTTGTCCGGCCATGGAGAGCCTGGAGCCTTCCACCAGCAGGGGCGGCGGCCTCTCTCCCAGAGCCCCCTCGAGGTACCTTTGCGGTTCATGCCTTTCTCCGGCCCCCCCTGTCGGCACAAAAGCCACCTCGTGCTGGCCATTTTACCCCAAATGAGGACACGATTTGTGGAAGACTTTTGCTGCCATGAGAATTAAGGTTAATGCTTCTCAAAATAGCTTCTCTGCAAATAACTGACAAGCTCGCTTGGCCCAAAACGCATCTGAAGGGGAATGAAAAAGCATGTCTTTTCCCAGAAAACAGATTCCTCATTGACACATTTTTTTTCTCCTGTTGATTTTTCCCTGTTTCCAAAATGGAGCGTTTTCCCTCCGTCTTTTCTGCGAGGAGCTGCCGCAGGAAGACAAAGTCCACTTGTCAGCAAGACTCTGTGAGTCCTCTGTTCGCCTTCCCTCTGGGGTCACCCTAACAATAGGGCCATTATCAGAGAGCTCCCTTATTCCATAGATTTTTCCTCCGCCTCCAGGGCTAATGAGGAGAAGTTTGCCAGGCTGAACAAAGATGGGAAGGGTTTTCACTCGCATGGAGCCGCAGCGTGGCCAGCTCCAGGGAAGGGCCATGACGGGGAGGGTGGTACTGTCACTGGAGTACTGTGACTGACTTTTGGGGGCAGGGCCATCCATCAGTTCTGTGATTCACATGATTTTTCCTCTGAGAGCGGAAACGTGTTTCCCAGAGAGAAGCCTTTCAAGCTGTCTCTGGGCCTCGGGCTCCCCAGGGCCAAGCCACATCTGACCCACGGGGCTTAAGGTCTCACGGCCGCTTTGTCGAGCACCTCGGGAAGGGAAGGAGCCTGGAAACATTGAAACGCCCTGTCCCCCCACCCCCCACTGCGGAAACTTCCTGTGGTGGCGTTAGAACATAAAAAGGCTCAACATCCCTGGCTGGGGGCTGGGATCTCCCTTTTGGCCGCAGCCGGGAGCTGCTGTTGGGGACCCCAGACCCACGCTTCCCGTTACCTTCATCAGAGCCTGCTCTGGCCCCTCAGTGGACTTGGGAGGCCCTGGCGATCCCAGAATCCATGCTGAGCGGTGGCTCTCACGGCAAACCACAGACTCCCTCAACCCTTCATTCATTCAGGCCAGCAGCCTTCTCCCAAGCATGGGCCCCCAGCCAGGCTTTGGGGACGGAGGGATGAATCAGGGAGCGCCCATGGGTCGTCACAGCCCCCAAGTCCAGGGCCTGTGCTAGTTTTGGACTCAGTGGACGGAGGCCACGGGTCCTCTGCGTGACCTGGGGTCTGAAGGTGCTGGTCTGCGGGGGGACTTGAGCACTTCAGCCGTGCTGGAGGAAGGTGACATATTTCCCTGCCTGTCAAGAAGCTGCCTGCAGCTTCCGCCCCTCATGCATGTGGGAAGGGTAGAGAGGGGTTTGTCAGGCAGGCAGCCCAGAGCTCAGGCCGTGAGGAAGAGGCACTGCCCAGCCCCTCCCGTGTGTTCCGGCAGGTGGGGAGGATCTGTTGCCGGTGTGGGTCTGGGCGTTCAGGGCTGCCCTCCGGGGGCTGGAGTGGCTGAGGAGGGGTCAGGGGTAGGGAGGGGGCGGGGAGGCTCAGGCAGGTGAGACGGGAATAGGCATGGCCAAGGCTGTAGCTGTGACGGGCTGAAGTGAGCGGGTGTCAGGCATCGTAAATGTCAGTCTTATAATCAGCCTGGGTCACTCTCAGACAGGGGCCCTCGGAACAAGACGCTGCTGAGAGATGCTCAAGGGCCCACGGTGTTGACTCCGAAGCGAAGCTGTTGACTACATGTGGGTAATGACTGCCTGCTTCCCCAAAACCCTAGCCTGGCCTGCGTTCCAGGCGCTGAGGGGTAAGGGAGGGGAGGGGTGGAGGGGCACAGCTCCAGAGGCCTGGCCCACCAGACACATTCAGGAGGGAGCCCAGGAGACATCAGAGGCCCTGGCGGTGGTGGGGGCGGGAGGCCTGGCCAGCCTGGAGACTGCGGGCCTAGGGGCCTCCTGGGTGACATCAGTTAACGTCTGTGTCAGCAGAGAGCCAGTGGGGACCTGCATGGGTGAGACGGTTTGGGGCAGTCCTGGCTGGGAGGCCGGGCTTTTGAGATTACCCACCCTAGGCTTCTGGGTCACGGCAGAGTCGGGGTGGAGGATGGAGCCTGTCCCAGAGGCAGGAAGGCCCCAGGAAGGAATCCAAGGGCACCGGGGGGCGGGGGGGCCGGAGACCACAGAAGCCCTGAGGGGCCTGGGTCTGCGCCAGCTCCGGCCTCTGCTCACCCTGCACCCCACGGGCCTGTCCTCTGTCTGGCAGCTTCAGGCCATGTGAAGTGCAGGCGGACACAGCTTCCAGGGAGGCTGGCGGGGTGGGGGCACCCTTAGGAAAGAGGTCCCCAAACCCTGGGCCGTGGGCCAGGACCAGTTCACGGCTTGTGAGGAACTGGGCCACACAGCTTGGGGTGAGCAGCGGGTGAGGGAGCGAAGCCTCCTCCATACGGACACCTGAGCCCATCACCGCCTCGCCGCCTGAGCTCCGCCCGCCCGTCAGATCAGTGGCTGCTGGAGATTCTCACAGGAGCTCGCATCCTGCTGTGAACTGCGCTTTCGAGGGAGCCGCACTCCTTATGAGAACCTAATGCCTGATGATCTCCGTGTCTCCATCACCCTCAGATGGGACCATGCGGATGCAGGAGAACGAGCTGAGGACTCCCACGGATTCTACACGATGCTGAGTTGTAGAGTTGTTTCGTCATATCCTGTGATGTACTCATTATAGCAACAAAGCGCACATTAAATGTAACGCTCCAGAATCATCCCCAAACCATCGCTCCCCTGATCTACGGAAAAACGGTCTGCCGTGAATCCGGTGCCTGCTGCTGTGGAAGACGGGTTCCCCCAGCACCTCCAGGTGGGAAGGCTGCAACCCCAGGAGGCCTGTGGGGTGGGCCCTGGGTCCCCGGCACGTGGAGGCGGGGACAGCTGGGGGACATGCTGGAGACTGCTGCATCTGGAGGCCGTCCTGCTTTGGGGAGAGACACACCGGCAGGTCACCGTGGTCGCTGAGGGGACATCCAGGGAGTTGATGCCTTTCTGAGCTTGTTCTTTTCTGGAAAATGGGAATAGCCAGGAGCCTGCCCTGGAGGGTGGAGGGTGCAAAGCTCCCTGGGCATCAGGGCCTGGCCCTGGGACCCCTCAGTCAAGGCCAGGAAGCCTGGACCTTGGCCGAGCCCCGGCTTGCTCCTCCTCTCCCTCAATGAAGCACCGAGACTTAGAAAAGCACACAGATTTATTGCATATCAATCTCATGTATAAATTCATTGTAGCGTTGGAAAGATTACATTTGGTATACAGTCCTATTCTACAGCATTAACCTCAAAATCAGCTTCTCCTAGGCTTTATCTTCAGAAAATTTCTCTACACAAATACATTTGCCTTTATCACAAGCATCAGAATGAAATTTGCAAAATTGTTATTTTAATGATTCCCGACACTTCACGTCTCCTTCATCCTTCTCCCACAGCGATTTCCACATTAATTTCGAACTGCGCCTCTTCCGCGTGGGCAGTTCAGGACTCCTAGTCTCGGACGTAGGTCCTAATCACATATTCAATAAGTGCATCTACGGAATTCTCCTTTTAATAAAAATTTCACCAACAGACACGATAATGACCGCTTAAGCAGGAGTCATGCACGGTTTACTTCTAAACAGAACAGAAGCAATTTACAATCAAGGGGGACACGGGGTGAGCGCCAGCCTCCTTCTCAATGGTCTTTTTTAAACGTTATATGGAAACCAGACATTTGCATTTGATTTCTTTTTCAACGCTATACAGTTCTAAAAGGAAAAAAAACAAAAAGAAAACCAAATCTGTAACGTAACGATGGCAAACGGTGGCGGGCGGCACAGGTCTGCGATTCCGCCAGGATCCACTCCATATACCTTAAGGGACAAAGACAGTGCGCACACACACGCTGTAAGTTACGGGTTCGGACACCAGGGCTCAGCGCCCCTCGGGCTGAAAGAGCAGAGGCGATGCGCACGGCCCCGAAGGCGATCGTTCGAGTGACTTTTGTTCACAAGTGAGTCGCACGTTTGGAAACTCAAGCTGCCTTTTATTTATTCTATTTTATTTTTTCCAGAAGTGGTAATATGAATCAGTGACAGAAAACAACAAAACAAACACAAAAATGGAACAGAAGGGGCAGAGGAACCCTTCTCGGGAGAATGCAAGAACATTTTCGTCACAGTATCACTCATTGCTACAGAGACACAGTTTCATGGCTTTTGATACCCGGCTGACCTCCACTGGCCAGGAGCAGCTGTGTCCTGGTGTCCCTGGCTGGGAGGGGAGCGTTGCCCCCCCCACCAGGCCGCAGTGCAGGGGAGCTCTCCTCTCCCTCCCCCAGGACAGTGAATATAGCTCAGTAGGTTTCAGTCACTTGGGCAGGGGGACAGGGGACAGAGGGGCAGGGGACCACAATCCAGTGTTCGAGGCCTCGAGTCTAAAACACGTGATATGTATTCAGGCAAGTGCTTTGCAGATGCTCACGGGGAAGTGGGGAAGGCAGAAGACTCCAGGGCCCTTGGATTTCCAGGGTCAGACTCAGAGGATGTGGAGGCCTTGGCCAGTCGGGGTGTGGATGGGCAGCGGCCTCATAAAGGAAGGCCTCTGCGGCTGGGCAGTCACACAGGACACACCATGCCCACCCCAGTCACTGCTCCACACCTCAGGGCCCCAGGCAGGGTGCAGGGGCTCACCCCTCTGGGTTGGAGTCAGTGACATCTTGGGTCCCACTTGTGAAGGGTCTGCTGGGCCCACAGAGGAGCAACCCCGAGTGCCCAACCTGGGAATGAGAGCAGGAACGAGGTGGGGACATTGGCTCGCTGGGGGCTGGGGTCTGAGGAGCAGCACAGGGCAGGTGCAACGTGACCTCCTTTGGAATTTCCACTTGGGGGATGGAGGGGCCACAATCCAAGGAGTAAGCATTGGGACAGCATTCGGGTGAAATGGAAGGGCCCTGGGCAGACATGGCCAGATGGGACCCCTGGCTTGCAGCCCTGACCCTGGCCATGGACACAGCCGGCTGCCCCATCACATCCCTGTCCATACCACACAGCGCCAGGGTCCCATTACGGTAGTGACAGCTGGAGTCCAGCATCTCCGAATTCTCACACCCGGGCCAGGCTCCCTGGCCCTTGCCACCTCCGGGCGCCAAATTTGCTGGGCAGAGCAAAGCCGGGAGTGCGGGGCTCACTGGGCGTCGGGCCACGCTGAGTGTCGGGGCCACGTTTCGGGGTGCACCAGCCCAGGAAGTAAGTGCTTTCTTTGTCAGGCGCTCTAAGAACAGGGCCTCCTGGAAACGCCAAGGGCTGGGGCCTGGGGGGCTGATGCTCAGGAGAAACGACTTGCTATCATTTTCAGGGGGACAAGAATACATGACTGAAGATGTGCAGCCAGGACTCTTGGGAAGGGTGGAAGGAAAGAACGCAGAGAGAAGACAGGATGCTTAGGAAGACAGCTGGAAACGGCGGGACGCGACGGGGATCCGGAGAGCAATGGAAGGGCTGCCCCTCCCTGTTCTGCTCCTGCCGGAAAGACGCGCTGAGGGCTCCTTCCGTCCCAACGTCCCATGTCAGAGAGACGGGGCCACATCGCACAAAAAGCACACACCTTACTCTTTTGCAGAAGAAATCATATAATTTGGGTTTACAGAAATGGGGTGTTTATGTCTGAGGTTGAATTTTTACAAGAACCCCACCTAGATCAAATGAAAGTGGAGACTCCCCTGCGGTACCTGGTGGGTCTGACCCACGGGATGCTGCGGAAACGCGTCAGGAGGCTGAGCGGCTGTGTTTGCAGAGCCTGAATCCTTCCGACAGGCTGGCTGGTTCTTCTGCAGGCAGCTCCCCCGCTGCCCTGGGGGGTCGCCCCAGCCCGCACGTGGCCGCAGCGCACGCACAGGTGGGGGTCTGGTCTTGCCACGTTGTGCAGATCTGGCGTGGGAGGAATCCCCTTCACTGTGATCCATTGGGTCGAGCTGCCCTCAGGAACCTCCCCATGATGTCTTCAGTGCCAGCCTGGACCGCCCGACACCCACAGAGACGATTGTCTTTTGGCCTGGAGCAGCCAGGACACCTCCTGTCACCCCTGGGGACAGCCTGAGATGTCCGCATGTGACACAAAGCCACACCAAGGTGGCCTGCACCACTCCTGTCTGTCTGTATTTACGCTCTCTGCTTTTTTTAAGGGCAACTCGGGCGATTGTTTTTTCTCTTCTTGTTGGGACACTATCATTATTTTCTCTTCCAAACAATAAAAGAAATAAATAGAACACTTGTCTTAAATGCAAATGCAACTGAAACGCAAATTTAACAAAAACATATGATTGTCTGGTAAACGGCAGCAGTGACAGCAGGATTCGTGGGGGACGGGGGTATTTGGCACATTAAAAATCGCCCCACTCCCACACAACACACAACCTTAGTACACGGTTTTGGTCCTTCACCAGATACTTATATTAACATTATTTCTTCACAATAAGAATGTCTAATGCCAAAAATACTGTTAAGGAGGAAATAAAATGAGAAAAGAAATGAATTAGAAAAAAATTACAAGTTATATACAGATTAAGGTAAATTCCATCAGGGAAAAAAATTATCATTTGAAATTGGCCCCTATGGGAATAATTTAAAGCCCATCTGAGTGGAGAAGTTGGTCCGAGAGGGAGGCGGCCGGGCCCCGGGGCTGTGCTGTCTCTGCTCCTCGCGGCAGGGTCCCCAATGCCCTTCTGTTCTTGAGCCGAGTCTCGCCAAGAACCCGCACGGAGAGCGAGGCGGCGACTGCGTCGTCCATCCGGAGTCTCAGGCACAGGTGCGGCTTGGCGGCCCGGAGTGATCTGCTGGGACTGCGCTCAGGGCAGCCACGGGGAGGACACTGGAGCGGCTGGGGTCGGGTGGGAGGTGGGAGGCCTGGAACGTGGCCAACGCCCTGCCTTCGGAAGACGGCGGTGGGGTCCAGTGCGCAGTGGCCAAGTGAGGCAGGGACAGAGGAGCGAAGGAAGGTGGGTGCCTGGCCACACCTCTGCATGGTGGACCCAAGCCAGGGGCCCTTGACTTCCCCATAGAATTGAGGGGTCTTGGGTGGGGCCAGTGGATTCCTCTGAAGCTCACGTGGTGGCTCTGGCACCAATTCCATGTCACATGGTGGCAGGCACGCTTTCCATCCCAGCCTCGGGCAGGCCTGCAGCCCAGGGCACCCTGAGACTTCCTCGGCCGTCTGCATGGTCTACGGGCATGGCCCCACGCCCCTTGTTCTGCCTTGGGGCACCCAGTGTCACCTTGGCTTATACAAATAAGGACAGAGATAGAAAATTTCTCCATTATCTATAGTATAAAGAACACACCCAGGCACAGTGCGGGTTCCCAGGCAGACTCGGGTTTGCAAATGAGCTCAAATTTCAAAGCAATGCAAAATTACTTTTAAAAAACAATTTGCAAGTCATTTTTTGATTTTTAAAAAATACTGTCTATTTTTAAAACCACATGCTTAAATAGACTCTGTAGTCAATACGATTACCAAAAGGGTTATTCTTGTCATTTCATTATAAAAATCACGTGAGTGATCTCTCTCTTTTGAGCACACCCGTCTATCCATTCCCTTCCGAGGCCCCACGCAGGCACCCAGCCGTGGCCGCGGCCGCCAGCTTCTGTCTCAGTGGCGCGTCCACCTGCCCACTGGCTGGTTCTGCGAGGCAGCTCCGTGGGCTGTCCCTGGATGGCCCCCTGCAGGGCCGCCACTCAAGTGTTCTCAAGACCGATTCTGGGAGATGGTGAGACTCTACGACTGCTTTAGGGACTTTCGGGGTCTGAGTTTTCATTGGAAAAGTCAGAATGAAGCATGGCGGGTGGGGAGGACGCTGGAGTGGTCACACGCAGGGACAGGGTTCTCCGGGGCCCCGCCCACCTCCGTCCTCTGCGGCTGGTGCCCTCGTTCTGGCTGCTGGCCCTCAGCCGCCCAGCTCGTCAGAGGTGGTTCATGGGGTGAAATGCTCCAGACTCCGACGTGGCTCCCGTGATGTTCAGCCAAGCGTCCAGGGAGCCCTGGGAGGGGGTGTGGAGAGGAGTGTCTTCGGAAAGAGACAGCATCATTGCATATGCCTGGCGGGGAGGGATGACACACACACAGGACCGGCAGGTGAGCACGGGGGCAGGGCGGGCTGTCCCAGACACACAGGTGAGCATGGGTGCAGGGCGGGCCATCCCGGACACACAGGTGAGCACGGGGGCAGGACGAGCCGTCTGGGACAGCTGGGGCCTTGCCTCGTCTGTTCCCAGCTTCCCGAGGCCCTGGCCTGACTCGACCTCACCCTGGTCCACAGGTCCCAGAGGGAGCAAAAGACACTAAGAGGCCCAGATTCTGCCCCCAGCCTGGAAGTGGAAGACGTGAGCAGGGGTGACAGCGGGAGGGAGGAGGGCCGCCAGGATTGGGGTGCCAGTGAGGGGCCTCGGGCACACGTGCTTCTTCGCTGCTTCGGGGTGCTCCCCCTCGAAGCCTCCTCTCCTTCCCACCCCTCCCCCTGAAGTTTTCACCTGGAGATCAGCAGAAGCTACAGACATATGTCTGGTCTGAGGGGCCCTGGGAATTGGGGGTGAACAAGAGCCACCGTGCCCGGGGATGCCTGTTTTGGTGACTGTGGGGACACGAAGAGCTGCCTCTGGGGCAGGGATGGGCAGCGTTTCTGGGCCAGGGCCATTCTTAGGAAGTACAGATGTGTTCCCAGGCATTAGGCAGCGCAGGAGACATCCTTCTGCCCCAGCCGCAGGGCAGGTGGGGACGGGACCTGGGGAGCGTCGTGTGTGGGTTGAGGGCAGGAACCGGGGGAAGCCCAACACTGTCCCACCAGAGTTAACACTCCAGACAGAATTAGTAAAAAGACAAAGACAGACACGCAGACGGCTTTTGCTGAGACCTGGAGGGGGGCCTGTTCCCTCTGGGAGGGCTGCAGAGACCTGATTGAAACCCCGAGTCCCTACAGGCTGGAGAGAAATGGGAGGCAGGGCCCCGGGGACACCTGCCCTAAGGAGGGGAGCCAAGAAGCACCTGGGGTGGAGCCTGGCGCCCTCACTGACCTCACAGCTCCAGCTAGGAAGCAGAGACCACCCAGGAAAAGCCCGGCTGCAGGCCACTGGGGCCCAGGTCAGAGAGGGCAGGAGAGGGAGGCAGCTGGGCGGCCGGAAACCTGCTCACGGACCTTTCTCACTGAGGACCATGGGAAGGTGAGCTGCCATGTCCACGAGGGAGCTCCCTCGTGAGGGCCCTGCCAGGGTCATGGGCGCTCAGCCCCTCCCTGCTGCGCCCCAGCTTTCGGGGGGCGGTGGTCGCTGGGGCCTCTCTGGCGGATGCAGGGTTGGGCGGTTGGCAGTGACCTGAGCTTCCCCAGGCCTGGGAGGGCCTCGGCGGGAGGTGAGTGCTGGGTGTCCTCTGGCGGAGAGGCCGGGCAGGGTGGGGGCGGGGCCCTGGTGGGTACCTACCTGGTTCTCAGCCTGCCTGCACAGTGTATGTTTTAAAGCCTCAGAATCTAGGGTGGAATTAAGCACATCTTTAACTTCAAATGCTTCCTCAGCTGCTCTGCGGAGGTCCAGCCCCTTCCCAAAAGTCGGCATCGGCTCCAAAGCTAACAGCCCGCCTTCGTGGTCGTCAGTACACCTGCACCAATGACCGGGGAGAGGGGCCTGCTGTTAGCCGCCTGGCCTCGGCCGCCCCTCTGACACTGCCGCATCTCCACCAGCCACATGCACAGGGAGACAGACACACGGACACACAGACGCCTGGATGGGAAGCCACACGGATGCAGGAGAGCGCACGGACAGAGGGCAGGGGCAGGTGGGGGTGAGTGCGTGCGCGGGCAGCAGGCAGGGCGCTCGGGTCTTTCGGGTGGAGGCTTGAGAAGGGGCCTCGATTCTCTGAGACCCCAGGCAGCTCAGGCCCGGGGTCCCCTCTCCCAGGACTCAGGGGCAGCATCCAGACTAGGGAGGAAAGGCCACCTCTGAAGGGCCTCTCCAGGGGGATCCGGGATGCTGGCAGTGTTGCC
Source organism: Cebus imitator (assembly GCF_001604975.1). Taxonomy (NCBI): domain Eukaryota; kingdom Metazoa; phylum Chordata; class Mammalia; order Primates; family Cebidae; genus Cebus; species Cebus imitator. Next base: position 5,392,259 of record NW_016107460.1, on the reverse strand, counting down.
CATGTTGGTGGCGAGCACTGAGGACGTGCGGAAGTGGCTCTGGCCGCCGCAGAATGGTGGGTGCTCGGCCCCTGTGCCCACAGCCTGCTGGGTGCTGCGCACACTGTCCTAGGTTGACAGGCAGCTGTGTTGCAGGACTGGGGCTCCATGTTAGCTCAGTGTGGGGAAATGCCTTCCCTCTGCACTCTGCTTCCAGCCTCCAGGGCCCCTGGGGTGGGTGGGGGCTGAGGGCCCCTGATCCTCTTGCCCCGGCCCAGCCTTGCCCTGGCCTGTGTGCGGAGGCCCACAGGTGGCTGTGCTGGGGCAGCGGCTGAGCCTAGGATGGGCTCACAAGTGGCTGAAGCAGGGAGGTCCCACCCGTGATGGACGTCCATGTTCCCCTGTCCTGGAGCACACGGCTGCCCCCACCTTCGGGTGTGGTCGAAGCCCACGGCCAGGGAGGCGGGTGGCTCCTCGTCCTCTTCATCCTCGTAGGTGGCCTGGGGCTCAGGTGCGGGGGACACGGTGTCGTCCTGCGACTTCCCAGCCAGGCTGTCCTCATCGTCCTCCTCCAGCTCGTCCTCCTCCTCCTCCTCCACGTCCTCCTGCCTCTCACTGGCTAAGCCTGGACACTGGGCACTGCCGTCCACATCCTGGATCTCTGGCCTGAAATGACACAGGAGGAGATGGGCCGAGTTCAGGGGTCTCCCTCCTTGCCATGGACGCCCCAAAGGCTGGTGACTCAGCTCTGCCCCCACTGCCTCCCCCCAAGACCCTGAGCCCCCTTCCTGAGGGAGCTCCCACGGGTCCCTGGGCCCGGCTACTGACTCTGCAGAGTGATACTCACAGAGGGCTCGGGGCTGTCCCAGGAGAGGAGGACCAGCACTCCAGGTGGTGGGAGGGGGGCAAGGCCCAGCAGTAGGGGCTGCTATGCCCGGGAGGACACCAGGACCAGGGTGGGGTACGGGAGGAGGCAGTGAACAGCCCTGTGGGGAGCTGGCCCTGCACTGGCCAAGCATGTGTGTTACATCTCCGTGTATGCACATGACTGTATATGCACACATGTACATATGCACACACCATGTGTGTACTCATATGTGTGCATATGCATGTGTGTAGATTTGTGCAGACGTGTTTATGTGTGCACATGTTATATACACGTGTGTGCATGTGTGCACATGCATGCCTGTATTTGTGCACCTGCACCCAACTGCACATGTACACGCATGTATACACTGCATGAGGGGCACCCTCAGGGCAGGCTAGGGGGAAGGGTTTGAGGCTGACAACTTGAGGAGGTGGGCACCCACCTGAGAGCTGGGGGCCCCGGAGGGATATCTGGGATCTGGAGAGGGAGGGCCCAAAGCCTGCTGTCAGCAGTCTGCATGCGCCAGGACTGCGGGGGGCTCTCCTGCTGCCCAGAGCCCTCCTCACTTCCCTCAGGGTCACTGCAGCCCAGCACGACCCCTCCACCCTGGTTCCTCAGTACTAAAAAAAAAACCTAAAGTGTGCGTGGGCATGGCTGAGAGTTCTCATTTCTTTTAGAAAGAGCCATTAGAGTTTGGCTCATCTTCAAGTTCAGGACCAAGAGCTGTGTCCTGGGTGGGCTGGGCCCCAGGAGAGCCGCGGGTCCCTGGGCAGGTGCTGGGTACGCTGGTAGAGGGGCCCAAGCGAAGGGAGGACACGGTTCCTCGACTGCCCATGCCCAGGGCACCAGGGCCACTCCTTGTCCTCACTCCTTGAGGGGGCACTGCCCCCCACCCTGGGAGGTGCCCACGGTCTGGGGGAGAGGCAGGGGTCCTGCTCTTGGCATCAAAGCAAGAAAGTGACAGTGTCTCCGAGTGATCAGCCTCCGCGTCTGGGACTCGCGTGCGTGCACAAAACTGGGCTTGGGAGGCCCTCACTTCCTGGCTCTCCACGGACGCCGTCTCCATCTCTCGTCTTTCTGCCTTCCAGGATGGATGGAACCTCAGCAGGTTTCAGGCCTTGAGGACGTTTCCTTGGTCCTGGTCACCGGTGTTGGGGCCGGGAGTGTCCTGTACACACGCCCATCTCCTCAGCCCTGGGGCCTCTGGGATCCGGGCCCTGCTTCTCACCCTGGCTGCTGGTGAGGTGCCCTTGGGTGAGGTTCCGTCTTTGGGGCCTGTGCCCCCTCGATGACCCGAGGACCTGCCCCTCACTGTCCACGCTCAGGATGGGATGAGATGGCGGAGGAGTGAGAGTCCGGGCTCCTCGCGTGTACCATGAGAGCTCACCTCGTGGCCCACGTGGGTCTGCGTGGACTATCTGCCAGCTGGGCAGGGGCTCTCTAGTGTTGCAGAGGGGAGTGTCTGGCACGGACTCAGAACGGCCCAGCGACGGATTCAGCTCACAGGGAGGACAGGCCGTTTCCCAGAGCTGCCCGAACTGCGCCCCACAGATCGGGAGCCTGAAGCGGCGGCCACGGAGTCTTCACAGCTCTGAGGCCACAAGTCCCAGATCCAGGCGAGGGTAGGGCGGGCTCCTTCTGAGGCTCTGCGGGAGAATCTGTCCCTGGCCTGTCTCCAGCTCCCGAGGCCACTGGCCCTCCGCAGCCCTTGGCTGGGAGACGCATCGCCCTGACCTCCGCCCTGTCTTCCCGCGGCCTTCTCCTCCGCCTGCATTTTTCTCCAGTTCCCCGTTTCTTCAAGGCTGTTGGTGCCGCTGGATTTGGCCCCTCTACCCAGTGTGGCTTCGGTTTAAACCCCTCCTTAACCACCTTATCTCTGACGAGAGTCCTGTTCTGAGGCACTGGGGGCAGGACTTCCACGCGGGAATGTTGGGGGCCAGAATTTAACTCAGGGGTTCATGGGGCTGCAGGGCCAGGGGGCCGGTAGGCCTGTATTCTCACTGGCGGGGCCCCGTTCTGCAGGAGGCCCAGGGAACGGGGGCCGGGGCTGTGGGTTCTGCAGGAAGCCGGGGGAACATGCTGGCCACCCCAGGGACTGGCTGCCTCCGTCCATCCTGCCCTGTTTTCACTTTCAACAGTGACGTGGGGGCTCTCAGGATGAGGCCAGCTGGACCTGCGGACCTTGCCTCAGCAGGACTTCTGAGGACCTAGGTGAGGCCGGCTCTGCCTGTATGTTCTGAGCTGTGGAGAGCCTCCCTTGTTCCCACCCCCAGGGCTGTGAGGAGCTGGCACTGTGGGCCTTGGCAAAGGCGAGGGGGTGCCCGGCCATGCCTCTTCATCCTGGAGACAGCTGTCTGTCCTGGTGGGCCTCCTGCAGTGCGGCCAGGCTGCCAGCCTAGCTCGGGGCACGGGGGCCTGGCTGTCCTCCAGGTCCCGGGCCCACCCCGGCAAGGATGCCATGGAGGGATCCTCACTTGTTCCTTGCCTGGCCTTGCACTGGGAGCTGCAGTTTAGGAATCATCTTTCACAGCAGGACGAGCCTGGGGACAGGGCTGTGGGGCGTAGGTAAGGCCTGGCCCAGGGCACTCATTGGTGTGACATGCAGCTGCAGGAACATGAACGGGTCCCACGCAGCTGTCTCGGTGTGGCCCCAACTCAGGTCCCTTCAGGTCACTGTTCCTGGAGCTTTGCAGGGGATGCCGGGACAGCCTGGGGGCTGCCAAGCAGCTGGGGTTGCACTGGGGTGGAGTGAGGCTTGGGGGACCATGGCCCAGAGCCAGCTTCTTTGCCTGCCCCCTCCTCTGAGCCCACAAGGGCTTTGGTGGATGAAGACACTGAGGGGCCTGTGGGTGAGCTCGCCTTCCTAGGAGGGCACGGATTTGGGTGTGGCTGTGCCAGAGCCAGTGCCCAACAGCCTCCTGTGTTCGTTGCTTGGACCCATCTTTCCCAGGTACCCCCACTCTCCTAGAAGCAATGTCAGGAAGACACAGCCTGCCCTGGAGGAGTGGGTGGGCTCCCAGGGGGCCCTCCTTCATCTGCGGAAGTGGTGGGGCATGAGAGGGGCCCTGTGGGTACGGAGCCTGAGACCACTGTGGCCAGTGCGGTAACAGTGGGGCTCCAGCTGCAGGTTCTGGGCCTCAGCAAGGCACCCATTTCTGCGGACCTCGTTTTCCCCTCTGTAGAATCGGGATCAGGCCTCTTGGAGTTTGGAACAGCTTCAGTTCTCTGCCAGCTGGCCTGGCGTTAGCTTTGACACAGGAAGCAGCTCTGCTGGGGTGTCTAAAGGCTCCTCCAGAGTAAGTGAGGCCCATGGAGCCCCGCTGTCCCAGGTTGCAGAGAACACGCTCCAACATTCCTGAATCTGAATGCTGCCACTGTTCTTCTGCTCTGTCTACATGCGCACCTGTGCACCTGTGTACACGGGCAGCCACATGTGTGCACACGACTGAACACGCACGACGTACACATGCACACAGTACATGTATGTACTTGCATGTGTGCACATGCATGTGTGTAGATCTATGCACAGTCATATTTGCATTCACATATTATGTATGCTGTGTGTGCATGTGTTCATGTGCATGCCTGTATTTGTGCACCCGCACATGTATACACGCATGCACCTGTGTGCATCTGTGCATGTGTATATGTACATGTACACGGATGCATACATATGTGTGGCTGTAGGTGCATGCATGTGTACACATATGTATGTATGTACATGAGTATATTTAAAGGTGCAGGGTTTTGGTTTGGAAACCTTTAGTGCCTCAGATTAAATCAAAATGTCCTTGAGTTTCAGAGGTACAGCTGAACTTGTGGGCGCTTGGTCGCCTGGCTGGCATTTTGCACACACATGTTAACAGTGAGGTCAGCAGCTAGGGGTGCATATGCTCCTACTCTCCGGGGGAGGGACTGAGGCGAACGGCACAGCTTCCCCAGCTTCCCAGGGCCCAGGCTCACCCTCTGCTCTGAGGCCGCCACCGTGCCTAACCGGATGAGCCGGGGTGGTGCTGGGCGAGGTGCGCGCCCTCTGAGTGTGGCCACGCAGGGCTGCTGGCTGGGCCCAGACCTTCCCCAGCCTGAGCTAGTTTTCTTACCGCTTCTCTGTTCGTGTTGATGCTTGGTTCATCTCACTGTTGGCAATGAAGTTTCTGATTTCCGAGAAATAAGAGTCTTCTTTCTCGTCTAAAAGTGCGTGGTTGTCCGACTCTGAGGTGGGAGAGGAGGCACTGGTCCCCCGATGGTTCGTGAGGATCCCGGGGTGCTGGCTCACTGCGGAGGGGCGGGAGCGTCAGGGGTGGCCTCTCACTGAACCCCCCCATCCCTGGAGCAAACCAGTTGTGAGCAGTGTGCACCTGGGTGCCCCTAGGGAGGCAGGTTTCTCAGGGACCCGAAGAGTGCCAGGTTCTCTTTCATGACCATGGTTTGAGGGGTGCCTACTGGCTTCCTGAGGTGTAGGCTGTGGCCCTCCACCCTGCCTGGAGCCCCCACCCTGCTCTTCCCCTCCCCCTCTGTGGGGCCTGCCACGTGGGTGCTCTGGGCCCCTCCCTGCCACGGGCCCACCCTCCCCCTCTGTGAGGCCTGCCACGTGGGTGCTCTGGGCCCCTCCCCGCCGCGGGCCCACCTGGGTGCTCTGGGCCCCTCCCCGCCGCAGGCCCACCTGGGGCATTCTCGTGCTCGTGCTTCTTGAGGTGCCGGTCCAGGTTGGTCTGCTGCCCGAAGCAGCGATTGCACAGGTGGCACTTGAAGGGCTTCTCCTTGTTGTGGATGTTGCGGACGTGCCGCTGGAGGTTGGAGGAGATGCTGAAGGAGCGGTCGCAGTACTTACACCTGCAAGGCACACGCGTCCCTCAGCGCAGGCCGGGCCACAGAGCGTGGTGGGAAGGGAGCACACGCCTCTGCCGTGTGCCCCGTCCGCCTCTGCCCTGCGCCCCGTCCGCCACATTGGCCCGCCATATCCCGGAGGCCGCTGGTTCTGGAGCTGGAGAGCCAAAGGCGTCCTGGGGAAGCTGTCCCTAGAAACAGCCCCAGCTTCGAGAAGCAGGGGTTCACCCTCCTACTGTTATGTGAGTGGCAGATCCTGCCGGAGTGTGCCCCGTGTCCCCTGGGCTTGTGGTGCCCCTGACCCTCCAGCGTTCCCTGCCCTCTGCTGTCTGGGTCTCCCTGGCCCCCAGGCCTGTGGGCAGAGGGTGACGTGCTCCTGGTGGCCTCCAGAGGGCGGCCTTGCTCCATGGAAAGAAATGGGCAGGGCCCGTTTCCCAGGAGGAGGGGCCGAGACCCGCTCCCTGAGACCCTCCTCCTCCACCCTCGAGGTGGCTGGGGACCCCGGGCAGGCCTCAGCTCAACTGGGGCCTCAGTTTGCCAATCCATCAATGGAGGGCTGGGGGCTGCCTCCCCTGCTAAGGACACAAAGACCACACTGACCCCTTCAGGCACTGCCAGCCCCTGGGCTGGGTTCATCTTTATTCCCCCTGGGGTGGGCAGGGCTGCTGCCAGCCAGCACCGTGCACGTGGGAGAGCTGGGAGGAGACTCCCCTTCCCCCTGATGCCTCCTCGGCCTCCAGCAGAGCGTGACCCTAACACCCCCAGCTTATCCGACAAGGCCCCTGCCTTCTGGAAGCCGTCACGATGAGCGACAGAAGAGGGCTGCACGTGGCGGCCCCTCAGTGGGGGGCCCTTGCACTGGGAGTGACCATCACAGCCCCCACACGTGTGACCTGCAGGCAGGGAGAGGGAGGTGGTTCGCCCTCATTTCAGAGAGCGGAGCTGAGAGCTGGGGCTGAGCAACACGTGCACTGAATGGCAGGAAAATCACGCCTGAAGCGAAGAGGGGGAGCCGGGGGCGGGCTGCGGAGGAACCCCACGGGCTCCGCAGAAGCGTGTGCACTGCCTCCGTGAAGACGCGGGTTCTCCCTGGGGGGCCGGGGCTGGCTGACTGAGAGGCACCCAGCTGGGCGAGGGTGGAGGGAACCCTGACTGCAGGCTCTCCAGTTGCACATGTGTGCTTGGGGTGCACGTGTGCCATGCCGGCATGTACACCCTTGTGTGTGCTCGTGGTCATCAGAACTCCCGCAGAATGCTTGTCTGATCCCAGAGGCACACACACACTTTCACATTCCAAGGGTAGCCTAGGAATCTGAGAGCCTGTGACTCCTCCCACTCATCCCGTTCCCCAAGCTGCCTGGTAAAACCTAGGGGTCCCCTAGAGAGCGGGAGGCAGTCCCGGTAGAAAGGCCCTCCCTCCCAGTCCTGGCCACAAAGTTTCCACATCCCACCCACTTTGTCCCGAGAACCTCCACGGTGCTGCTGCAAGGCTTCATTCACTCAGTTCTGAACCTTCTTCCCTTTGCCAGAGGCCAGGCTCACTCTGACACCCTCCAGGTAGGCAGGCAAAGAACCATTTGCAATGGGAGTCCCTGAGCTCCCCCTACGCGACCCTCAGCCTCCTCTGCTCCTGAACCCCGGGGCCTGGCCCGTGGGCTTCTCCAGGAGCCCCTGCTCCTCCCCGGGTCAGCTGAGCTGCCTCTGGGCACCCAGGTCCCAGCCTGTCCGCCTGCAGCCCAGCGACGGGCAGTGCCCTGGCTGTCCACAAAACCTGCCCTGGGCGACGCTGCGGTTTTGTTTCACTCGGCTGGTGAAATCACAGAGGAGAAATGCCGAGGATGGAGCCCTTTCAGCTGCTGGGGTGGAGCTGCCCGAGTGCCCCTACCCAACCAGTCCCACACAATCACCCGGAAAGGAGAGATTTTACACCCCCAAAAGCATCATCTCATGTCCCCATCCTGATACAGCCTAAGGCTGGAACGGTGGTGCCCGGCCCGGGACTGTCCTGCTTTTGAGTCTGACTGCTGAGAAAGGACTCCCTGGACCCTGCATCTCCAGCCCAGGTGCAAGGCACCTGCCGGTCTGAGCTTTCAGCCTCTGCCCAGCCAGAGGCTTCCCACCCAGTGGGGCCATGTGCCTCTCTGGCACGTGGGCGCAGCCAGTCTGCCTGCCTGCCTGCTTGTCTGTCTGTCTGCTTGTCTGTCTGTCCATCTGCCTGTCTGCCTGCCTGTCTGTCCATCTGCCTGTATGTCTGCTTGTCTGTATGCCTGCCTGTCTGTCCATCTGCCTGTCTGTCTGCCCGCATGTCTGTCTGCCTGCCTGCCTGTCCATCTGTCTGTCTGCCTGCCTGTCTGTCCATCTGCCTGTCTGTCTGCCCGCATGTCTGTCTGCCTGCCTGCCTGTCCATCTGTCTGTCTGCCTGCCTGTCTGTCTATCTGCCTGTCTGTCTGCCTGTCTGTCCATCTGCCTGTCTGTCTGCCTGCCTGTCTGTCCATCTGCCTGTCTGTCTGCCTGTCTGTCTGTCCATCTGCCTGTCTGCCTGCGTGTCTGTCCATCTGTCTGTCTGTCTGCCTGCCTGTCTGCATGTGTGCTCACACAGTTCCTGGTTCCTTTGGAAATGCAGGGACCCATGCAGAAACTCCACCTAATGGCTCCTGCGTAAACCCTAGCAATGGGGATCTGGGGTAAGAAATGGGATTGGAAAAGAAGCTTGTTCATGAACCTGGAGAGCAGGTCCCTTGTGTGAAGCTCTGGGGCTGGGGAGGGCCACGGAGGGGGCTGTGCATTGAATTTGGTTGCAGAGAGCCCTGAATGTGGCCCTCTCCTACTTCTAATCTAAATAAATGGCCCAGACAGAGAAGTCCATTTGAAATTTAGAGGAGCTGTGAGCCTAGGGCTGCGAGGGAGCAGAGTTCTCTGAGCAGCTGGGGTCTGCGTTGTAAATAAGCTGACAGGCGGCTGGTGAAATTGATGGCCTCACTGTGTAAAATAACAAGCCCATGAGCTCCAAAAGGAAGGAGAGCCTGCAGGGCAGCCGGGCCCTGTGTGCTGAGGGGCCTTGAGAGGACCTTGCTGTGACCATGCCTGCTGTGCTCCCAGGGAAGCCAGCGGGGGGGGAGACAACAGAGCATGGGCAGGTCGGGGGGAGGTGGCCAGGGCCCCCGAGCCCAGAGCCCTGGGCGGCCGCTCCTTCCTGGGATCCAGTGGGGCCTCCTGCAGCCACCACAGGGGTCACCGCTTTTGGTGGCTGTAATAAAAGTGAGGGAGGAGGAAGAAGGAAGAGATTTTGAAACCCAGCCATAAAAATAAAACGAAAAAAGAATGGGCAGGCATGGGCCGCCTGCAGCCCCTGATGGAGACACAAGCTTGCCTCCCCTGCGTGCTCCACCTTCACACGGACGGACGGCAGGACGGAGGCTGTGGGGAGGAAGAAGCCCACAGCAGACCAGGAAGCTAGCGGCTCTGAGGTGGGAATCTCGGGCCCAGGAGCCCCGGGCAGCCTGAGCAGGCTCGCGTCCAGGGAGTGACTCCAGGTTCCACCACGCAGTGTCCCAGAGAGACCCCGCGCCGGCTGACCGGGGAGCAGGGCCCCTATTCCCAGCTCAGTCTTTATACTTCTCCAGCCCCAATCCCACAAAGCCTACATGCTTTTTATTTTTAAGAAATAAGAGTGACATTAACTGCGTCTCATCTTCCGTCTTCACTCAAGCATCTGTAGGCCAGCAGAAGCCAGCGGCCAAGCGACCTCCAGGAAACGGATTTGGTGCACCAAAGGGTCTGCTTCCCCTCCCTCGGGCTGTGAAACACATTCTGAATGACTGCAGATCGCTGGAGGCAGGGACTTCAACGGAAGAGCCTTCCAGTGTCATCTGGTTTGATTACCCGACCACTCCAGGCAACCCGTGAGAAGACCGCTTCCCCTTGCTTGCGCGCGGGCTGCGTCAGCCTGACCACTCCGGGCACACACATACGCACATGCGGCGGGCACACGTGTGGGTGCTGGCACCGGGGAGGGGCTCACACTGGGGCAGGCCTGGGGGGCTCCAGCTCCTCTTGGCGGGCTTCCGGGGATGGCCGGCACTTTCCCTCCGCTAACTTAAAATCCTCCTGATTATCAAAGCGAGTCCAGAAACCACCAGTGTCAGAACGAAAACGCACGCTCCAAAGCCCTCGGCACAGGCCTGCCTTGAGCCAGATAAAGTCAGGATTTGCAACACAAACTTGCAAAGCAATTATTGTTACCAAAGTCGAAACTCGCAGATTGGAGAGAGCAAAAGAAATCAATGATAATTAAATTCTTCTATAAACACCACCCCGACCCTCTGGGGGCTCTTAGCACACAACGCTGTCCAGAAGTCGGCTCTCATTACAGAAAAAACACACAGCTCGCTTTCTGGGAGGGACCAGACCAAATAAATCTTTGTGTTGCTAGCCTTTGTTAAGTTGTAAGTCGCTATTTTTCGAAGGGTGGGCAAGGAGCTGGGTGGGGGGGTCTGTGAGCTGGGGAGGGCTGCAGGCACTGAACAGACAACCCATAGGTGGCATGAGCTGCCATTGACCCTGCGGGTGGGGACATGGCCCTGTGGCAGCGGGGGAGGCTTGGTCTGTCTCAGAGTGGGGCTCGGTGAGCACGGCATGTGCAGGTGCCCAGCTGGCCTCCTTCCCCAGGGACGGAGACACAAACTGAGCCCCCAGTGCCTGCACTAGCATGTGGTCCCTTCCTGGTGACCTCTAGCTCTGTGTGGTCAGAGTTGAGAAATCTTACGTGTGTGAAACACTCTTTGTCCGCAATGGCCTCTGTGAACAGACACAGCCTGCCTGTGTCACTAAGCCAGCATTTTACCATTCGCCTCCCGGTTACCACTGTCTGGGGTTCTCACTTAACATGCTCACTCCCAGGCCCCGACCCCAGTGAGTCACAGGGCATCTCTGAGCCTCGGACACCTCGTCTTTAAAATGGAATGACAGGCTTCTTTGGGAGGCTGTTGTGAGCCCCAAATTCAATGCCTCCCCCATCCTGATGAGCTGGGTGACTGCTTCTCTGCAGGTGCAGCTGGCTGCTCAGGTGAGAGGAGCATGGTGGGATCCTGGAAACAGACACACTGCTTCCCATCCAGGGCTGTCCCAGGGACCCCAGCGGAATCCCTCAGTGGGCTCCAAGCTGGGGGAGGGGACCCACATTTGTACAGAGACCCGCCCTGCCTTTGGCCCATTCCCTGGCCCCCCAGGAGTGGGGCTGTGGGGGAAGCTACAGCCGTTGTGAGAAGAACAGAGTTGGGCTGGGTGTGGGGAAGCTGAGGTTTTCTCCCACGTGGACCCTCCAGGCCTTAGCTCTGGTCAGCCCTGCTCTGATGAGGATCCCCTGCCCCAGTGGACACCCCAGGTTGGGTGGAGAGCTGCTCCCTCGAATCTTCGAGAGCCAGGCAGGTGCCTTCCAGCAGGTTCCTGGGCACCTCCTGCCTCATCCTCACAACATCCTGATGAGGTCGAGACAGGAGAGACAGAGTGACCAGAACTGAGCACCGAGCCCCGCCCACTGCATGTTCACTCCAGCAGGGAGCCGGGGAAGGGCACATTTACTCCTAGGAGTGGGTCAGCCGTGCGCACACGGAGGCTGGCGGCCCTGCTCCCCACACCCGGCCCAGGCAGCTCCTACCTGTACGGCTGCTCCCCGGTGTGCGTCCTCAGGTGTCTGGTGAGATTGGCTGATCTGGGGAAGATCTTCCCACAGTACCTGGGGTGGAGGGAGGTGGGGAGGGCGAGGGAGCGTTAGGGCAGGCTCACATGGCCATTTCCTAGAAACGGTTTCACGCTAATGCTGGAGGTCTCACACCTGATGGCCATGTGACAGGTGGCCCCCACCCCAGCATCCTGGTTTCAGTCCCTTCTGCTGCCCTGAAGCCTAGCCCCAGTTACAGAGCAGCCTGCTGTCGGCCACCGGAGCAGGACCAGCCCCTGTCCCCTGAAGCATCTTGGCCCCTCGGTCCAGCGGCAGACAGGGAGGGCTCCGGCTGACTGGGACAGGCCTGCACAGCACAAGGCGGCCGGGAAGGTATCATCCCGACGTTGGAGAAATCAGCTCAGCCTCTTGCACTGAGGTTTCCCATCCCCCCAAGCACCAGCACCCCTCAGCCTCGGCCTTCCCGTGTCAGGCTGGGCCAAGGTTGCATTTTCTTGAGCTCACATGAGCACAGCATGGTGGGAGGCAGGGGAGGCCACCATGTCACTTATTTGCGAAGCATGACCTCAAGCAGGTGACTGACTGATTACAGGCGCTGTGCTTCCCTGTGGCTGGGACCCTGAGTTTTCCTGGGAGCACAGGTTCATGGCCACATGTGCCACACTCAGGCCCCCCAGGGGCTGTCCCAGCTGCACCCCGGGACCCCTCACCTGCATGTGTATCGCTCCTTGCCCTTCCTGAGGATGGGGTCGGAGAGCGTTGGGGGTGGGGACCGGAAGTTGAAGGGGTGGTGGGGGAGGGGCTGCAGGGAGCTGCCGGAGTCGGCCTTCATGGCTGCAAAGCTCTCCAGCTTCTCTGTCATGGTCTCTATGGCTGACATCTGTGGGCATAAGAGCGAGAGGTTATGGACTCAGCTGTGCTCTCACCTGTCCTGAGTGGCTGCACTGCTGGGGGTTCTGTAGGACAGCACATCCTGGGGTGCTCAGGTGGGCAGTGGAAGCAGTGTCTCCTAGAGGCTCCTTGGACCCTGGGTTGGATCCTTTCACCTTTCTGCAGCCAGCCCTGCTCTTGTCCTTCCCTGGATCCCCCGTTTACAGTTTAGGGTCTCGCTTGCAGGAGCAGCCTCCCTGCCTGGTCTGGGTGTGACCGGAGTGACACAGACAGCTGATGCTTCTGATGACCTAACCCCTTATTTGACCCAGGCCAGCAAAACGCCCAGCTGACTTGACCCCTGGCCATGACTTCTGGTTGGCTAGTTTGGGTTAAATGCAGAATTACATCTAGTTTAACATTAAAAATTGTATTTTTTTAGCCTTGAAAAATTAAAATAACAACCTGAATCTCAGCTTAAAGTATAGCTCATGGGCCTGCAGAGCCACCGCCACCAAGTGGCAGCATGCCATAATTGCAGGCAAAGTACCAAAGAGGAATTCAACAGCCGGTTTAAGACTTAATCCCACAAAGGAAATATTCAAAATAATAACGCCACATGTCACACGACACAGGATGATTTGATATAGGCACTAGGAGCTGCCTCTCTGCTCCCTGGAGATGCCCAGGGCTGGCTCGATTAGGAAGGTAGAAGCATGGGATTAATCATTTCCACCCAGTGGGCAAAGCTCTGATCAGAATTCCAGACTGTGCTGGCCCCACTGAGACCTCCTGCCCTAGTGACAGGAGAGGGGAGGGGCCAGGCTGATGGAGCTGCTGAGTGTCAGCCCCACCTCTCCCACTCCCTTTGCCTTTGAAGACCCAGAGCAGCACCCAGTGGGGAAGGAAACGGCCACCCTGTGATACCTGCTATGTGCCAGGCCCTGTGGGGGGCTGGGTGGGGGCTGAAAAGGAAGAGCCTTCCTCATCCCCTGAGGGGTAGCAAAAGGCAGCAGAAGGAACAAACACCACACACCCACTGCTGAACGGGGGGACCAGCATCCCCAGGGCCCAAGGCCTGACCCACAGGGCCCTCCAGACACCTTTCCTAAACAGGTATATGTGTCACCTGCCTCCCCTGTGGTGAGGGAGGGGAAGCGCTGGGCAGGAGCTTCTGGAGATGGAAGGGAGAGTTTGTGGTCTCCATGTACGGGGGTTACTGGGAGAAACTGGTCAGGGTGTGGGTCCTTGGCACCCAGCGGCCACGGAATGGGTGTGGGGATGAGAGGCAGGGCAGATGGGGACCCGCCTCATCCAGGGCCCTCGTTTGGGGCTCGCTGCCTCAGAGTGATGCTCAGAGCCAGCTTCACAGAGGTAACCTGCCTTGTTACAGCAAGATGCTGGCCCTGGCTGCCCACTGGCAAACAAAACTATCCCGCCACATGGCTGGGGTCTCTCAGCATCCGAGAGCCTGGCAACCGGCACTCAGCTTTTCAGAGACTCGCTTGCCTGGGATTGCCCAGCTGCTACTGGCAGGAAGTAGAGGGCTTTCTGCAAATGCTACCCAGAGACCGCAGGCCCCTGGGGTGGGGACATTTTGCTATTTGGGGAACAACTGACTGATTACAATAAAAACACCCAGAAAGTAATTAATGAGTAGAAACTCGTGTTCATCTGCAAGAGGCGGAGGCCTCCCCTCCGGCTCCTTCCAGCCCCACCCAGGCTGCGGGGGTCAGGACTGTTCTCGTCCTGGTGAGAACCAGTGATGGGCAGATGGAAGCTGTCTTGCTCCCTGAGCCATCAGCTGGGCCTCCGCAACCTGGAGCAGCCTGGACAGCAGGGGCTGCGGCCTTCGCACGGCCATGGCTCTGGGCTTCACCGAGGCCGTTAGGAATTGGTGCCTTCCGCCCGAGTGATGGCCCAACCTTAGACCATTTGGTGACTTATCAGTCGTCTCTCCCTTCCCGCCCCCATCTCCTGGTTCTGGACCGCAGGGACAGGCAGCGCGGGTGGCCGGCCCGTGGGGGTAGCGGGCAGGAGGGACAATGGCAGCCACCCCCCACCGGGCTCCCTTCCTCGGGCCTGGGTGGGCCTGGGTGGGCCTCTCCCGCCCAGCTCGGCCTGATCAGATATTCCAAGCCTCGCTCCCCGGGCAAACACAAACACAGGATGCGCCTGGCTGGCCTGTGGCTCTTTCCAGCCCATCCCGAGGAAAATCGGGGGAAGTTATTAACCAAACTCCATGGCCCCGTGGAAACAATGGGAGGCGCTAAGTTTAGCTGTGAACTCAGGCTGGGTGCAGGTTTCACAAACCGGCGGGGGCCCGTCCATGGCGGGAACGCCGAGAGAGAACAATGCCCCGGCCTGGTCTGCAGTCTCAGGCAGGGCCAGGCCCACCGTGCCACCCCAGGACCCTCCCCAGGTGCAGCCCCCAGTGCTGCGGAAGGAGCCAGGCTCCCAGCAATGAGACCAAGTCAGTAGGGGCAGGAGATCGGGAGCTCTGCCTTGGTCGTGCTGCCTGCCCACTACTTTGCTCCCAGGATGTGGCCTCAGGGGCTGGCAGGAGCCTGGCAGGGTCTGCACCCACCTAACCAGACTTTGGGGCTCTCTGGGTCTCTTTCCTGACCCCCTGACCACCGCCCCCCTGGGGCCTGGCTCTGTGCCCCCCTCTGCACGCTCAGGCCCTTCCTCTCCTCCCTTTGAACATACTCAGGTCTTGGGCACCCGAGAGAGCGCTCCCACGCTGTGCCCTGCGCTGCCGCCCGAAGCTGCTCCCCTCATTCACAATCCCTGCACTTGCTTCTTCAGGCTCTGCCCACGGTGCCACTGAAGCTCCTTCTCCTTCCTGGAGCCCAGAGCCAGGGGTCAGAGAGGTCCCTGGGGCTGCCCTGTGAGGACCGCTCTCCGTCCTCAACCTCTCCAGCCGACAGTGCCCTGAGGGGCCACAGGGAGAGAATCCTCCCCTGCTTTTGAGGGCCTCTGTGCATGCGGCAGCCTGGACGGGAACTCCCACTCCAGCCTGGCCACTGAGCCTGGGCCACCGGGCGGTGGGGCCACTGGTGTGCGGGTCGTCACCGGGTGCCCTGGCCTGCGCTGGGGTCGTACCTGGGGGTGGAAGAGCAGCGGGGATGGCCGCAGGTACTTCTCCTTCAGGGCTCCCACGGGGTCTGTGACCTTCCGCTTTTCTACCCTGCTGGACAACAGCACAGAGGGTTACGTACCACACCGACCGAGCTGCCCGCCCCGCCGAGCTGCCCGCCCCGCCTGTCCGTATGCCTGGCCAGTCACAAGGCCACAGTGTGGACTGCGCTGGGGCTGCCCCAACTCCCACCAGACTCCTCTGTGGGCCTTGGGGATGTGGGGGCCCAGCCTACCGGCCCCCTAAACAGACCCTCCCTTCACCGCCTGCCCCTGAACATGCTCCCTTGGTGGTTCCCGTTCACCTCCCATCACCTCCACGTTCCCCCCAAGTGCCTTCGAAGACCCTCGGCTGCCAGCAGCCACGCAGGTCATGAGGGCGAACACAGGAGCCTGGAGTCTGCTGAGGGTCCCGTGCACCTGGCCTCCTGCCAACTGGCTGGTGAGCCCTGCCTGAGTGGGGGCCGCTCTCATGGGGGTCCCTGGACCTGCTCACAGCAGAGCTTGAGGCCCCTCCCCTGACCTGGCCCTTGGCACGGGGCGTGCTGCCTGTGTGTGCTGATGAACGTGAGTGGCTGACAGGTATCTGTCCTGGGGAGGTCACCAGGGGCCCCGGCAGCACCTGGACAGGGCCCTAACCCTCCGGGGCTGCTGGAGATTATAGTTCCAGAACCTTCCCCAGATGCCAGTGACAAGCCTGCTCCCTGCATCACAGTGCGAACCTCTGGTGGTAAACAGAGGCGGCGGGCAGGGCCATCGCGGACCCTCCTTTGGCTTGGCGGTTCCCGAAGGAGGCCAGCTCTTCTCCGTCTGCCTGGGTCCCACAGTGAGGGCTGGACTTGGGAGCCTCTTTGCTGTCACTGAGACCGTTTTGGTAAACCTACTGCCCCCTCCAAGACACAGCCCCCCCAGCATCTCTAGGACTGGCCGCTTTTGCTTTATTCGGTCGGGAGTTCCTCAGGGTGGCCTTCCCATCTCCTTGCATGGCGAAGCGGGCAGCACAGAGACACGTGTGGGTGGGGGCAGGACCCTCCCCAAGCCTGAGCCTGCTCTCCCAACCCACCTGTATTCTAGGGAGGGGCGAACCTGTCCAGAAATCAGGGAGTGGCATTAAGCTCACCTTTCCCCAAGAGGGGCATCAAAGACACTGTGCACTGGTGCTGAGAAAACCCTCCAATGCCTGCTCCCTATGCCCCTCCTCCTCCCCTCCAAGGACCACTGGCTCCTTCTCTGATTCCCCCTGGGACCCCAGAAAGACACCCCTCTCCCCTCTCCCCTCTCCCCACTCCCCTGCTGCTCTGGCTCCAGAGTCAGGAACACTCAGGACAGGCAGGCAGCACTCAGCCCAGGCCCCTCTGACTTCTGCAGGTGGAGGCTCGGGGGAGCTGGACCAGTGAGACAGCTGGAGAGAGGGGTGCGGGGGAGGGCCAAGGAGGGGTTGGAGTTGGGGTGGGAGGGGTTACTAGGGGTAGGAAGGCCTTAAGGCCAGCAGTGGGACATCTGAGTGGTCATCAGTGCAAGAAAACCGCATGTGTCCGGGAGCACCTGTCCTGGCCTACCAAACATGGCCCGGGCCGGGCACTTGGCTTAGGAGCAGCCAAGCCAGGCATCCCTCCTGAGGGGTGCAGATCCCCCCAAAAATGGGGGCATCTTCCTGAAGTCAGCAAAGGCCGGGGGACAACATTGAAAGAGACACCACCATGCCCTGAGTCCGCCCTGCACTGCCCACCCCAGAGAGAATGGGTGAGGCCGGGGCGCAGAATACCTGTAGATGGGGTCCATGAAGAAGGGCGAGGGCTTGGCATAGTGGAGCGGGGGCTGCTGGGGCATCCGCGCCGGGCACACCTGGGGCAGCCCCTCACCGGCGCCCAGCTTGCGCTCCCCGTAGACGTGGTTCTTCCGCGGCTCCCGCCCGCCGCCGTTCTGGCTGGCGCGGGCCCGGCTGCCGATGCTCAGGTCCAGCGGCTGCTCCTCGCTGGACGAGGGTGCCGAAGGGCCCTTGGGCACGGGCAGGATAGGCTTCACGTCCTTGGGCTTGGTGGTGAGATCGAAGGGACACTCGGCGCTGGGGACGCCCGCCTTCAGGACGTCCCGGGGAGACTTGGGCTCCGTCTTGACGAGCAGGTTGTGGGCAAGGGCTCGGTCCGTGAAGGGGTAGAGGGATTGGGGAAAGTTGGGCAGGAACTGGAAGGGGAAGGCCGAGTGGTAGGGCAGCGAGCCCAGCTTCTTCTCCTGCATCCCCATGAAGCCCGGGCCGAAGTACTTCTCGGCGATGGACGCGATGGCCTTGATGGAGTCCCCGGCGGCACCCGTGGCGGTCAGCAGCTGCTCGTCAGGCGGCGGGAAGAATGAGTGCTGGGAGTAGAAGACGGGTACCTCGGCCACGCTGTTGGGGGCCCCCGCGGGCGCCAGGCCGCCCCCAAACTCGGGCTTGCCCTCGGCCGACTTGCCCCTGCCCTTCCCCTTGTCGGGGTCGCTGTCCACGTCGCTGTCCAGGTCCGAGCCTGTCCCTGTGGTGGTGTCCAGGTCGGTCCCTGTGGTGGTGTTGACGTCCTCAAAGTCGCTGCCGTCCGACACGTCGCTGCTCCTGGCCTTCAGCTTCTCCACACGGGAGTCCTCCAGGCGGCTCTCGAACTTCTCCTCGGGGCCCAGGGCTGCCGGGGTGCCCTGGCTGCTGTTGCTGACGGCGGAGACCAGGGGCAGGGCCGGGTTCCCCAGGGGGCTGGGCAGCTTGGCGTCCTGGGTGTGGTTCAGGGGGCTCTTGAGCAGTGGCGTGGGAGGTAGCAGAGGCGGCCGAGGGTACAAGGACGGAGGAAAGATGCCCGGGAAGCCGGGGGTGAGCGTGGGGAACGCGGGAGGCGCTGTGGAGAAGGGCAGGCTCCCCGGGTGCGGCCTGGAGGGGAAGTACTCGCTGAAGCCCAGGCTGGCGTGGTTGAGGTTGGGGGAGGGTTTCGCCTTGTCCATCATGGGGCTGGGGGTCAAGGGCAGGCCCGGGGCGAAGATGCCGCCTGGCGTGTAATGGTTCTTGCCCTCGCAGAAGCGCCGGTGCTTGTTGAGGGAGGAGGTAGTGCTGAACATCTGCCCACAGTCCTTGCACTTGATCTGCGTGCGGCAGTCGGCGTGCATCCGCTTGTGCCGGCACAGGTTGGAGAACTGCGTGTAGGACTTGTGGCAGACCTCACCTGAAACAGCAGCAGAGGCCAAACACACCGCGTGAAATGACCAGGAAGCCCGCCACGGGAGGGGCAGGCCCGGGCGGGAAGCCGCTGTCCGGGTGCGCGCCCACGGGTACTGTGCATGCGTGTGTGTCTGCATACACTCACATATGAGGCAGTTGCATGTGTGTGTGGGGGGCAGGCATGTGGGTATTCTGCGAGTGTGCATGTCTGAGTGTGCGCACTTGTGCACACATGAGCATGTGGAAACATACGTGAGGGTGCATGCGCCCACCCCAAGGCTAGCCTCCCATGACCAGCACAGATCCCAGGGCTGGTTGGTCCAGACCCTGCTGTCCTCCACCCTCTCTGCTGGAGAATGGGCTCGCCACTGCTGTCCCCACCCTCCTCCCCGACGGTGTTGCTAGTTTGGGAGCCAAGATTTTCAGAAGCCCCTGACGAAGGCGAGCCTGCTCCCCAGGGCGGGCCACGGGCAAAGCGAAGGCATGTGATGGTGTCTGCCACTCCATCAGTGGATTCGGGGCAAGCTGGCTCAGGGCACGCCCTGCCTTCCTCTTCACTTCTGCTGCTTTTCCAGCAGGGGTGGGAGCAGGGCACTGAGCACACAGCCTGAGTCTCCTGCTATCTAGAAGTTCACAGTGTTACCAGCGGTCTCCCGCCTCCTCTCTCTGCCCCAGGTCCTGCCACCTGCACCTCAGAAGAAGGCAGCCTCTGGGGTGACATAGATAGTTCTTGAGGTTCTCAGGAGGCCCCAACTCAGGGAGTCCAGACTTTGGGGCTCCTGGCAGTACAGGGCCACCCTTTGGAGACGGCTAGAGGTTGACAGGCACAGGAGGTCACCCCAGGCAGGGACCTACTCAGAGGGACTTTTCTCTGCCTGAGAAAGTGAACGTCCTACTCCTGAGAACCTCCTGGACTGGGATGGCAGAGCCAGTGCCTAGCTCTGGCCAGCGAGTGCCAGCATCTTCTCTCAACAGGAGAGGGCAGTGCTGGCCCAGCCAGACTCTGGACCCAGAGGCCTGGGGGCCCCAGCCATTTTCCTAAAGGCCTGTGAACGGTGTCAGTGAATTGCCAGCTTGTCTTTCGCCTCTTGTTTTTCTAAGGAGAAAGGGAGGAACACACACACATATGCACACACACACAACCACCACACACACGTACATGCACATGCCCCCCACACCACCACCACACACGTACACACACATGCACACACACAACCACCACACAATGTACACACATATGCACGCACACACACCCACCACACACACGTATACACACATGCACTCACATGTACACACATGCACAACACCCACCACATACACACACACACGCACACACACACACACACGCCCCGGCGAGCGTCTTTCTCTATAGGACAATTTGCTTCCTCCACACAGCCCTGTGGAAACAATGCTTCCAGCACGCTTCCTGCTCACCCTCGGCCGCCTGATCTCAGGCGATGCCAGCTGGGAGCTTTCTCTGAGATCACCGTGTTCTCTGATCACAACATCTATTTCTACTACCCGCTCTAGCTTCCTGCCCATCCAGCCTGGCGGGGCGTTTTCAAGGCTGAGGGGAGAAACTTTGTCTTGTTCCATCACATCTGCCCTCGCTGATGGAGAGGTGACCCTCCACAGGGTGGACCTATAAATACCCCTGGTCGCCTGCCTGGCCCTGAGGGAGGGGCTCAGGCCCTGCTGGCCACACAAGCACACCCTGGCTCTGGCCCGGCCTTTGGCAGGTCCTGGTGGTACCTGGTCAGTGGCTGCTGCCATCTGGACTTGGAGACTGGCTTTGAGCAGCCTCTGGCCCAGGGCAGCTCCGAGGAGGGGCCTCCCGGGTAAGCGGCTGTGCTTGGGCTCAGGGACCATGGGTTCCCACCCATCTGCTCACTGATGGGGGGCTCTGCAGAAGGGCTGGGGAAGAAGAGAGGCCTCGAGAGACAGAGGTCCCTGCAGGGGAAGGTCCTGGACCCTGGGGATGGCCTCAGCTGGTTTGGAGCTGGCAGAGGGAGGCAGCTGCCTGAAGAGGCGGAGGACGGCCTGGGCAGCCAGCCCCTGCAGAGGGAGCCTCCCGGGGCCCTGCCAAGATGGGAGGGGTCCAGGCCAGGGCTCGCCCGGTCAGCAGTTTCTTCTCCTGGCAGGGTATCTGTGTGAATGCACACTCACACTTGCTCATACAGAACTCATACACACTGATACACGCACCAACTCAGTGCCCACACTCACACACTCACGTACGCACGTGCACAATTAGCGCAAAGGCCCTTTGTGAAAAGTGCCCATGTGAGCCTGTCCGCCCCATGCCCAGATACATGTCCCCTCTCTCCTGTCCTCCTCTCCTCTCTCCCTACGCCCCCTTTCTCTTACACACACAGGCACATGCACACACACACACTCATATGCACACACACGTGCGTACAGACCCCAGTGCACAGGTGAGCTCCTTGGTGGGAAAGACATCACCAAGAGTGACAACCCCTCCATCTGGCCAGCGAGGTGGGGACCCGGGCTTCCTCCATCTGCCTGTGCCCAGCCGGCAGGTGGACGCGGAGCCTGCCCGTGAGCACCGGCACCGCTGTGACCTCTCCTGCAAGCACTGACTGTTCTCAGAAAGGGCCACGCTGTTTGGACTCCCTTGCTTGTTCGCAAATTCTCCTCTCCAAGCCTGAAGACCCCCTTTGCGTGTGCACCAAAGGATGCCGTGTCACAGCCTGGGAGAGGCCGGGGCTGCGTCGCCTGTGTCTGACATAATTTCTAAGTGAATGAGACCTTCATACATCCAATCTGGCCACGTCCCGCGTTTTCCTTTTAGCTTCATCTCCTTAGCCAAAAGCCAAGCCACAAAGGTGATCCTGGAGTGTGGACAAGGGGTCCAAGGGCTGCTGAGGCTGAACAGGGCTAGCCGGACTTCCCTGTCCCGTCTCCACCACGCGAGGAGGGGAGCGTTTGCAGCATGGTGGGAGCTGAGGGCTGGAATGCCCGGGGTGCTGCAGCTCCTGGACATTTGTCATTAATACGATGCAACGGACTTTAGAAAGCTTGTCTGCACGCCCAGAGACGCAGGGATGTTTCAACCTTCTGAGCTTGCTACAGAGCTCCAGGCTGTCATCTGAGGCGCTCACTGGTGCTGATCTCACAGTGGGAGTCACTGCATCTGGGGGTGGTCATGTCCCTCCCCAAGCTCCCGCCCAGCTTGCCCGTACTGTTTTCTCCCAGAGGGAAGGGGTGCTATGCGGTGGGGCGCTGGAGCCGGGCACACACCGGGCATGCTCCTCCTGGGAGGTCGGCGGTGGCGTGATCTTGGCTCACCGTAGCCTCGACCTCCTGGGCTCAAGACATCCGCCCCCCCCTTAGCCCCCTGAGAGCTGGGACCGCAGGCACACGCTACCATGCTTGGCTAATTAAAAAACATTTTTTTTTTTTTGGTAGAAACAGGGTCTTGCTACGTTGCTCAGGCTGGTCTCGAACTCCTGGCCTCAAGTGATCTTCCCATCTGGGCAGCCCAAAGTGCTGGGATTACGGGCGTGAGCTACCGCCTGGCCCTTTCTTCTCATCCCCTCACTCATTTCTCAAACACAGCCGCGCCTCGGGGCCTCTATGCTCACAGCTCCCTCCTGAGCCCCCCCACAGGTGCCCAGGGCTCCCTCTCCCTGCGTCTCTGCTAGAACGCCTCTTGGTGAACAGGCAGGCGCAGCTCCCATGCCAGGCTGCCAGCCCGGCCCCCTGTGAGGCTGTGGCCCGCAGAGCCGCACCCGGAGCCGTGCCTGCCACCTTGCTGTCTCCTCCGTTAGTGTGCAAGTCTCCTAAAGACAGCGGCTCTTTGATTCAGGGCTGGCCCTGCACTGGAACAGCACTGGGCACACACTGGGCCACTAGAGACACTGCCCTGACAATACCCATGGGTGTCTGTGGGGACTGTCACATGCACATCCTTCTGGAGCTCGGCAAGGGCAGGGAGTGAGTTTGGGGGACAGGAGTGGCCACAGGGAGGGAGGGGCCGGCTCCTTCTGCAGGGCCCTGGTCCCTCGCATCACACACTGGCCCCCTCCAGCCCCTGTGAGCTGAAGCAAGGGGCGCTGTCGAGGACGGCAGGACAGGGAGCAGGGGGAGTGAGGGGCGAACACCAAGGGTGCCTGCCGGGGCCGGCTGCACATGGCAGAAATGTCAGAACCTGCCAGGAGTGCTCTCTAAACAAACAGGTCCCTTGGATGTGGGGAGACCTTGGGGGATGGCACACTTTGGCCTGACCCCACGGCAATCTGTGCACCCAGAGGGCGGGCAGCCAGGCTGGGCGACCACTTACATATGAAAGGTTTCACCGTGCTGTGGATGTGTTTGTGCTGCTTCAGGCCGGAGGACGTGGCAAAGGTCTTCCCACAGTCAGGGCAGGCGTGGGCCCGGGCGCCCACGTGCTGGGAGCGAATGTGCCGCTGAAGGTTGCTGGGGTCCGTGAACACCTGGAGAGAGGGACGCTGTGGGCTCGTGCCCCACGTGGACACCCGCCTGGGCGTGGTTCTGGCTGCTGCGCCAACAGCCACCAGGGCAGGGCCCTGCCTGTCTTTCTCGTCACGTTTCCCTCTGCCCTGAGCAGGCCGGGAGAGGTCTCTGCTGTAGCAGCGACCCCCTGGATGGCCTCAGGTGGGCCACGGAGCCTCCTTGGCCGGCTTTCCTCCAGAGCAATTTCTGAACTGTGGCCATGAGACTGCATGAGACAGGGCTACAGCAAGCGTCTTCAGTGGTGGCACTGTGGCCTTGAGGGGCTGGGGGTGGAAGCTCACCCCTGCCAGCCTCTTCCTTCCACACTGGCAGGAAGGCAGGAGCTGAGCCCTGGAGGAGCCTGGGTTCTGGTCTTGCCTTGATCTTTCTGAGCTGGGGGTCAGTCTTCCCTGAGACTTCCTTTCCTTCCTAGTACCATGCAAGGCCCGTGTGACCCCGGGGCCTCCAACCCGCTCCGCCGTGCTCCATGTGCAGGTGGGCCGGGGTGTAGGGAGCATGGGGGCTCCTGCTGCGCTGGGGCTGGGACGGGCCTGCCCCAGTGTTACCTTCACGCAGTTTTCACATTCGAAGCGTTTGCCGCTGTCATGGGACATCTGGTGGCGGATGAGGTTGGACTTCCAGTTGAAGGCCTTGGGGCACTGGTCACATTTGTATTCTCGCTCCTCCGTGTGGACGACCATGTGCTGCTCCAGGCTGCACAGAGGACCGGGTCACTGCGGGGCCTGGCTGCTGCCCCTTGCCCCGGATGGGGACCCCAGCCCCACAGAGCCTGTTCCCAGCGCCCCCTCGGGGCCCCTGCCATACTGCCGGCAGATCAGGGCTGTGCTGGCATCTCCCTGTCCACCTTCTCTCTGTGGTGGCCTGGGGTGAGGGGCAGAGGCGGCCTTCCCCTTAGCAGATGAGGAAGCTGGTGCCTGGAGAATGCCATCCCTCACCCAAGACCACCCCCAGGGCAGCCGGAGGCAGGGCGGGACCCCAGCCCACACTCCCTGGCTGCCTCTCAAGATGGTCCTGGCCTTGAGGGTAAGCTTGGGCCTGAGAAAAAGACGGTTCAACATTGGCATGAACCCAGGAGTGGGGCAAGTCCCTGAAACCCAAGGACGCCCCTCAGTGCTGGGCACACGCCGGGGAGGCAGGCCAGGAGTCACATGGGGGTCTCCAGGTAACACGAAGCCTGCAGAGCACAACCGCTCGGAGGGGCCCTCCACTTGGATGAAGGAGCCGCTCTAATTTCCGGCTCTCGGGGGACCCCCGGCTTCCCCAGTCCCAGGGAGGACCGTTAATCTTCATGAGCAAAGCAGTGATATATCACGGCTCGTTAATTACGGGGCCGGCCATCCATTCCGATCAGAACCGCCTGGTTCCCGAGCATCAGGAGACTGTATCTTTTCCCCTGTTGTTAATTGTGATTTATGTGTTTATGTAAAGAAAACAGGGACCCTCTTGAGCGGCGTTTACTGGGAAGGGTCGCAGTCGGGATTTGCCCAAATGCTTATTTTCTCAGTCATCTGTTCCGGGTGGAGGGTTTGCCGTCCCCGGGGGGCGGCGCGGGGGTGGGCTGTAATCCCCAGCAATCACACAGCCGGGTAGCGGCCTGATGGGCTTTGCTCTGACTTTGCGAGGCTGTCCTGGAGGAAATCCTCAGAGGCAGGAGGAGGGGCCCGTGCTGGAAGGGCCTCCATAGCTCCTGCAGCGCTAGAGTGAATGTCCCAGTTTCACTCCCCACAGAGACCAGGAATCTTGCCTTTCCCAGGGGGTCACACAGGTCCCCAAGGCCACCTAGGCTCCAGATCCTGGCTGCTGCCTGGCCTCGGGGCAGGGGAGGGCCAGCCTGGGCCTGCTCGTCTCTAAGGCCCCTCCTGGGACAGGCCGCTGCCACCGTGGGGAGCAGGGCTGGTGGCCTGGGGATAGGGTGCCCCTGCCTACTCTTGGCCACCGTCTGGGAAGGAGCTGCCTGTGTGTCCGGAGGGCGGGGCCAGCATGAATCCCCTGGTGTCGGTGTCCATGCTGCCACCTCCATCCCAGCCTGGGACCTCGCTGCAGAAGCACCCTGGGCTGAGTGGCTCTAGGTCTCAGGCTCTGGCCTGGGTTTCTTCTCCTTTCTAGTTTCTCCCTGAAGGGTAGCCCAGGCGGTGCAGGGCCCCGAGCCCAGGAGACAGTTTTCTGGGGGTCCCAACATTTGAGGTCAGAGCCAGGGGACACCTGCGGCTCCAGCCACGTGCTCCTGCACCTGCTCTGCCCGCAGCGCCAGTGTGCCAGCCATGGGGGCCCGGGCACATGTCCCCAGGGTATGTCACACTAGGGGCCCTTTGTCTCCACCTGTCAGGGAAGGTGAGGCAGGGGAAGGACAGGGAGGGAGACTGAGGGGAGGAGGCTGAGGGGAGGGAGACTGAGGGGAGGGAGACTGAGGGG
>NW_016107460.1:5346550-5365942 GCF_001604975.1 Cebus imitator | reverse complement strand
GGGGAGGAGACTGAGGGGAGGGAGACTGAGTGGGGGGGACAGAGAGGAGACACCGAGGGGAGGGAGACTGAGTCGAGGGGACTGAGGGGAGGAGACTGAGGGAAGGAGACTGCGGGGAGGAGACTGAGGGGAGGGAGGCTGAGTGGGGGGGACGGAGGGGAGACACCGAGGGGAGGGAGACTGAGTCGAGGGGACTGAGGGGCGGCGGCACCTGTACTTGCTGGGGAACATCTGCTCACAGTCCTTGCACTCGTGGGCTTGGCTGCTGCCACCGCCTAGGCCCTCAGGCTTGAGCTCCTCAGCCAGGCCCTCGTAGAGCGCGGCCCCCACCGAGCCACACGTGTACTTCTTGTGGCGCCGCAGGTCCAGCTTGGACGGGAAGAGCTCGTCACACTCGTCACAGCGGAACGTGGGCTCCTCTGCAGGAGAGAGAACCAGGCGGTGGTGAGCGAGCCGGAGACCCTGCCCAGGGCCCTTCGGGGGCTCTGGAGACCTGGCCCGCTCCCCACGGTGCCCCCGGGCCTGTGCCCAGGCTGGCCAGTCCTGCTCTGCCTTCTTCCAGCCTTCATCCGGGCGCCCAGGAGCCTGCGCTGGGAACCTCAGGGACCAGCCCTAGGCAGCACCAAAGGCCCCCGTCAGAGGGAGCCCCGCGCGGCACTCGGCCCTGCCTGTGCCCCGGGCAGCCGCCGTGGACTGAAGAAGGCCCCGAGCTCGGGAGTGGAGGAGGAAGCCAGGCCAAGTGCTTTGTTTATGAATCAGGAGAAAAACGATGACAGCGCTCCAGTGCATATAATAAATTATTGTCGTCAAGGTCAAACAAATTAAAAGGGGGGCAGCCATTATTAAGCTTATGAGGCAGCATCCTGACTGGTCTGCCAAGCCAAACAGTCGGCCGGGAGCTGTCATCCTGGTGGGGGGGCTCCGGTCCCCGCCTCCCTGCCCGCAGCAGCCTTCCACCTAAGATGGGAAGCCCCTCCCCACAGGACGCCTCTTCCCCCACAGCTCTGGAAAGAACGCTCATGCTGAGCTCTTTCCCAATGCACCGAAGGCTGCTGTGTATGCACCAGGGTGTGTGTGCATGGGTGCAGCTGTGTGTGCATGCAAATGTGACTATCTCAGCATAGCTGCATCCACATCCCTGCACCTCTGTGTGACCGTGTGTGCATGTTTACGTGCTCACACCCATGCTTGTGTGAGCCGGCATGTGTACTCATGTCGTGTGTGGGTGTGCCCGTGTTTTGGCATGCACCTACATGTGTGAATATTTGTGTGCATGGGTGGCTATGTTATGTGTGTTGTATGTATGTGTTTTATGTGCACAAATGTGCCTGTGAACGTGTATGTGAACATGCACATTGGGTGTTGACATACTTGTGTGTGTACGCCAATGGGTGAGTTCAGTCGTGCACGTGTGAATATGTGTGCATGTTTGTATATGAATGTGCATGTGCTAATGTGCATATTTGTGTGTGTGCATGTGGTGTGTGTGATGTGTGTGCATGTGATTGTGTGCATGTGATGTGTGTGTGCATGTGATGTGTGTGTGCATGTGATGTGTGTGTGCATGTGATGTGGGTGTGCATGTGATGTGTGTGTGCATGTGATGTGTTTGTGTGATGTGTGTATGGGATGTGTGTGTGTGTGCATGTGATGTGTGTGCGTGTGATGTGTGTGTGATGTGTGTGTGCATGTGATGTGGATGTGCATATGGTGTGTATGTGATGTGTGTGTGTGATGTGTGTATGGGATGTGTGTGCATGCATGTGATGAGTATGTGCATGTGATGTGTGTACATATGATGTGTGTGATGTGTGTATGGGATGTGTTTGTGCCTGTGATGTGTGGGTGTGATGTGTGTATACGTGTGATGTGTGTGAGTGTGATGTATATGTGTGATGTGTGTGTGCATGTGTGTGCTTGTGGGAGTGTTTGCACACACACAAGGACTGATGCAGGGCACAGTGCTGAGCAGAGTCTTCATGAACTTGGTCTGAATGTTGGCTCAAAGGCCTGAATGTGAGGATTGCTGAGGCAAGGAGGTGGGGGATGGGGGCAGATGGAAGAGGTCTGTCACTTCCTGTCCCCTCCCTGTGTCGGAGAGACCACCATGGTCATGGGTCTTTCTGAGTCCTAAGGGAAGGGTGGGCTGCTCTGCAGACTGGGCAGTGCAAGGTTACCAGAAGTGGCACCTCCTTGCTGACGGGAAGCTTCCCTGAGCCTAAGGGTGGAGACGCTGGTATTTAGCCTGGGCCACCCCAGCACCCCTGTGGGTCCTCAGAGCCTGCCTCCCTGAGCCTCAGGTGCCCAAGGTGGAGATTCCAGGGGTCACCAGACCCGAGAGGCCACAGCACGCACACCGGATGGCACCCCCTCACCCCGCAACTGAGGCACAGATGCCGGCTCGCAAGATGTGACTTTCGGTGCCATCTTTGGACAGAGGTAAGTATCTGGCTGAGGGGACGGGCTGCCTGGCTGAGAGGTGCCCTGGGATGTGTGCATTGGGGGTGACTGGGCCAGCACCGCTGCTGGTCATGATGCACCAGATGCTGCGGTTTCATTCCCAGCCAGCGTCCCGGCATCCTGGCCCCGATTGCTGACCTGAGCCTCAGGAAAGCACTGGTTTGGGGGAAACAAGATGAAGAAGGAAAAAAGCCGGGGGACGCCCAGAACCCGCAGTCACTTCCCGCAGGGCTGCGCTCCACACCGCAGCTCTGGCTTCCGGGGCGCGGAAGGCTCCGTCCCAAACCTCTCTGGGAAGGCCACCACCCGGAGCTTCCCAGACACTCACTGAACAAACCAAACCACCTAGGTGCTGCCAGGAGGGACCCTCAGACAGGATGCACACAGGGGGAGGAGGTGGCAGGGAATGCTCACCTTCGAAGTCTACAAAATGCCACCTTGAAATACGACTCAAGCCTGCAAATTCTTCAAAAAAGCCCACTGTTCGAATGACGTGGTGGCAAGGCTGGCACCTGGGGTCTAGTGGGAGCCCCATGGGGTAGGTCCTGTCTTAAGAACGTAAGAGAATCTGGGCACTGAAGCCTCGCCTCGGTCTGCGGGCACCCAGGTAAGTGCTACGGTATCCGTATGCCTGCTTCAGAACTGGCAAGCTGAGGCTGTGCAAGACTGAGTCACCTGTTCAAGGAAGAGGTGTGTGGGGGGGCTGCAGCCTGCCCGTGGTTTGGGGGCCGAGGAAGCAGGGCTGGCAGGGACCCAATTTCCCACTGAGGGTTTTGGGGAAAGCGAGGTGCGCCTGTGAGAGAGGGGGTGCTGGACGTCCCTCTCTTGGGCCTTCCCTTGTCTTTGGAAACTGGGATTTTCCCTGGGGAACACGGTCTGCAGATCTGGGCCCCAAGACTGTGGCAGCACACAGCAAGCCGCAGAGCTGGGAGCCGCCTGTGGGTGGATTCCAACTTCCCGGGCTGGAAGGAGGCTGAGATGGGGCCTCCGGCCAGCATCATGATCCAGTTAGAAATGCCAACTTGTATTTCACTCTTTCTGGACCCACTGAAGAACAATCGCAGAAGTTGAAATTTGAAAACAAAGACAAGAAGAAATGCCAGCCCCACCCCCTGGTATTACTGACCAACTTTTTTCCAGTTCTCATTTAGAATTTGGGACGAAAACAAAAATTTCGGTGGCAAATGAGAATTCAGTCTGATTCTCACTTTGACGGCCTTGGAGGGTGCCCTGGACGTGACGGGGCCAACTTCAGCGGCCGTCCCTGCCCTGCCGCTCCCTCTTCCCAGCGCTCCACGGAAGGAGCTGGGCCCCCATCGGAGGACAGAGCCGGGGACAGGACGCACCTGAGTCTGGCCCGCCCCTACCGAGTGGTGTGGACGGGTCTTCACCTGGGCGTCTCCCAGGCAGGTAAGGCTGGCCCTGAATACACCCCTGGGGCTCGCGGAGGGGTTCGGAATCGGGGGCAGAGTTGATGGCGTTTTCATTTTCTCAGCACAAGAAACTCTGTTTTAAAGAAATGCTGAAAGAACATGTCCTATCCTGATACTATTTCCCCTCTTCCTATCTCTGATCTCACGACCTGGCTGGCTCACACGCTCTGTGCCCCACGCACGGCCTCCTCTTGACCTCTTTTGGACAGAGGAGAAGCAAATCATTGTGAGGCTTTCTCAAAAGAAAAGCATATTGGAATGGAAGTGACTTTCTTCATTTTCCCCCAAGAGCAAAAAGTTCTCACAAAAGAGAATTCTTTCCTCTCCATTGTAATTGCAAAACTAAAACACAAAGTCGCATGTGTCTGAAAGTGGCTTCCCCGTGGCCTGAATCACTCGTGTGAAAATGGGCCGTGCATTCCTGACAGCTGTGGCTCTTCAGACGGAACGGGCCAGCCCAGGGACTGCAGGGTAGAGGCTCCGTTCTCCCAAAGCGGGCCGGCCCCCACGGGCCTCCTGTGTCTTTCTAGCTGCCTGAATGTGGTCTCCAGCCAAGCCCTCTTCTCCCAACAAAAGCACAAACCATAGTGAATGGAAATGAAAGTCTCTTCATTCTGCGGGGGTGTGTGGGGCTGGGGTACGGCATGAACCTGTCACCTACGTCAACTAAGCCAACGCCGTGGCGACCTCACGTCTTGTTTGCCACATCTGTGCCTTGCTTGCCTATCTGAAGCTCCATCGGCAGCTTTGATGGCAGAGCAGGAATGTAACAGAAAAATAAATCGGTGCCTAATGGCCCCGGAGAGCCGAGGGGTTCACAATTATGCCGCGTCTATGTACTAATCTACCCGACTTGAGGCTCAAAGGAGCTGGAGAGCCTCCTCCAAGTCCCTGCAGTGATAAGGGGCTGGCTGCGTGGAGCTGGGGCTGGGATAAAAGATTTTTTATGATAATTATCTTAGTGAGGAACATTTTTGCATTTTCTTTCTGTGCAATGCAGAGTTTAGCTGGTGGGGGAGGTGGCTACTGGGGAGGCATGCTCTTGACAGGAAAGAGCAGGAAAAGTCAAATATTTGATGTTGGGCCATTATGTGTGGACAGCAATTAGCCCACAAGTGTTGGATAGATTATTAGGAAAATGTAGACCCAGGCTTATTTAATATCAGGGCTGGACGGGCGTAGGGAGCAGAAATCAAGGTTTTTAAAAAACCTTTTGGAAGAAAGAAATTTCATTGTACTAATGAAATTCCATCGTCAAGCACTGTCCTAAGCCAAGGAGATTCTCTCGTGTTCTTGTGCACTAAGATTCATAGATCTTTTCAACAATTATTTTAAGGAAAATGAGACCTTCCCCTCGGCTACCCAGATCTCGGCAATTTATTTTTCTTTTCTCAACGGCCTAATTAAAACCAAACTTTAGAGGAGAGTACAGATAGAATCCGGCTCATAAAACTGTCCTTCTGTGGTCACTTCCTTCCGGACACTCCGGATGTGACGGTCACTGCACCAAACAAGGAGATCGGTGGTGGAAAGGGTAAATTAAGGCAGAGCTCTCCAGGTCTGGTCTCGAAGCCTTGCTGCTAATTCCAGCACCATTCTGTCACCGTGAAATCAGAGTGGCTCCTTAGAGAAAGGTGCAGTGAACGGCATTCATCATTAAACCTTGTGTGTTTGGAGGGGAGGTCAAAGAAGCCAGGAGGGAAACGCGGCCTCCCCCGGGGCTCCAGCACCAGGAGGGGTCACCCGCTCCGGAAACGGCCAGGAAGGAGCTCCTGTTCCTGTTCACTTGTGGGGTCTCACCCCAAACAAAGGCAGCGAGGCTGGAACCCTGGAGCCATCTGCTCGGAGGGACAGGCGCGGAGCTGTGGGGCCAGGGACCCGTCGGGGACGGACGCGGAGGCAGGAATGAGCCTGTTGCTGGGAACGCCTCGTCTGTGCGGGACTGGGATTTTCTCAGGCACCCTCTCAGCTGTACTTGGGTGTGAAGGAAGGTGAAAGGGAAACCCACTTGTCACATCTCTACTCGACAGAGAGGGGCCGGCAGATGGAGGGAAAAGGAAACTTGGAAGCTTCCCGCAGCCCTGTCGGCAGAGTGGGGCGACTCCATGCCACCGTGAGAGCAGCCTCAGACCCGGCATTCTCCCTCCTGCCGGACGAAGCCGCCGCGAACACTCACCTCTCTGGGACGTTCGCTGCAGATGCACATCGCTTTTCAAGATGTATATGCCATCATCCACACTCTTAAATGAAACTGAAACTTGCCACACCGCAGAGAGCTCTGGGGCAGCCAGAAACGCTTCCAAGCTGAAAACTGCCTTGGTGTTTGTTCGTTTGTTTAGTACAAACGGGGAAAGCAAAGGCTGCTGTTGCTAATAAGAGCAACAGCCAGAATAGAACATAGTTTTGAGAAATCACCTGGGACCCTAACACTGCAAAGCTATAATCCACCTGATACCAATTCGCCCCCTGCCCGAAGCCCTTCTTAAATTCTGGGTGCAGCTCCTCTGCCCCAGGGAAGAGGAACAAGAGAGCCTTTATTTAGGTCGAGCCTTTGTGGGGGTGGGCAATTTCTGCAAAAAACGGGGACAGCCAGCAGTTGGGGCCACCTGGCCCTCATTAGGTGGCATGAAGGGATGAGAGGCCATGGGTCCTCCCAGGCATCTGCTCCTCTTCTGGGTGGGCTGGGGGCTTCCAGGGACCGAGGCTGGGTTCGGGGAAGGGGTCTTACCGTCCAGGCTGGGCGGCACCGTGCCCATCGCGTAGACGCCTTCCTTCACGTGCACCAGCAGCTCCTCACCTGGCTCGATGTCCTTGATGACTTTATAGTAAATCTAGGAAGCAGAGACCAGAGGGCAGGGCTGAGTGTGGTTGATGGGTGTCTGGACAGCTCTCAGTGCACGCTCAGCCCTCACCCTGCGGACGCAGCTCGGCCTGCACTTGATTTTCCTCTAGTTGCCACCAAGGGGTCCCCTCTGGAACTTTAGAGTCTGCGCAGAAGGAAATGCATCTCCACTTTAATTTGCTTTATCCCGATATTGATATTGATAAAGAGGGTGGTAAACTGAACAGGTAGGGTTCATGTCCGAGTTCCCAGCTGGGGGCGTCCTGGGGGCGTCCTCGGGGCAGGGCAGAGCCCAGCTTCGACCAGGAGCCCACCTGGGTGGATTCTCAAGTTTCTTTTGTTCAATTTTGTGAATGTAAGCGAGATATCCTTTGCTGGTGGGGGTGGGGGGTGGGGGGGGGAGCTTGGGGTGTGGAGTGAATTCGGTTGTTTCTGAAAGTGGCCATGAGCTGAACCCTGGCCTGTGGGTCAGGACGTGGGGCTGCGGCTCTCCCGGGAGTGAGGAAGGCACGCGCCAGGATGGCTGGGTGGGCAGGACCGTGTGCCCGCTGTCGGCTTGGCACCTTTTGGTTGACCCCACAGGGGGAGTTGGGGATGGGGGACACCCTTGAGAATTTGGGGGGCTCAGGTAGACTCTGCAGCCTGGTCAAGCCCTGGGGGCTCCATTTGGAACTCTGCTCACTGAGCAGCGCTGCTGGGGCCGGTCACTGAGACTTGCCAGGGACCTCCTGAAAAGAGGAGATTGTCTTGGGGGTGTGGAAGGCGTGGCTGGGACGAAGAAAACTAGCAGTTCAGAAAGGGGAGGCTGGGCCGTCTGAGGCCTGGGTCAGGCAGCCAGCGCCAGGGACCCTGCGTCCGCGGTCTGGGAATGTGTGGCGGTAGGTGGGTTTCTCTCAGGGGCATCTCAGGAACACGCAGGTGTCTGAGACTCTCTTCTGATCACAGTAACTGGGGGGCTCCCAAGGGCCTGCAGGCCTGACTGGGGAGAGGCCCAAGGGAAATCCACCTGCCCCTCGGAGACCTGGGGCTGAGGCTTCTCCAGGAAAACAGGATGGGTCTAGACTCAGAAAGGGAAGCACTCCCAGGGGTGGAGGGGACATGGCCGTCCTTGTGGGGACTCTTCTGTCCCCACTGATCAGCCTATGTCAGGCCAGGCTCTCTAGCAGCTGGCCCTGGTTGGGGTTTGTGGCTGGACACGGCCGGGCACCCCAGAGACGGGGATGGGCATGGGTCCTGCATGCTCCTCCCCTGCCCCCCACACTTGCGGATTTCACTACATTCCGCCTGTCCCAGCTTAATCCAGAATGACACCAAGGAACTCTCAAAAGGACACACAGAAGCCACAGCGTGCCCGTAACACCCACTGGCTGTTACCCCCAAGGCACCCAGACAGGAGCTGCACGCCGGAGAACCCACAGGTGCAGTCTCACTCAGGAGTGTGGGAAGCTCTTATGACAGAGTCAGGTAAGGTGCTAAAATCGTGAGGAGACGCAGAAGTGGAGAGAGACTGCCCGTGCTAACTGCCCCAAGCAAACCCAGGGTCATTAGGGTGCCAGTGTTGTATCATCTTATACAAAAAAAATCCCAAGTGGCTGAATAGCTGTTTCCTTTCTAAAAAGAAACTGGAGCCGCTGCATTTGAAAATCGGACCCTAAGTGGGCGATGGGAAGTGCCAGCCGGGGTGACCCTCTGAGAGGTGCCATGGGTGGCATCATAGCAAAGGCAGGCCGCTGCCACCTGCACCCACCAGTGCAGGCAGCAAGGGCTGCTGAGTTAGTGCCCGGCCTGCTGACGCCCCTGGGACAGGTGGCCTGGCCTGGACCCTGGGTGGGAGAGAGGATGGTCAGCGGTGGAGGCTTCTCGAGGGTTCCCGTAGGAGGGCAGTGTGGACCCTGGCCGCCAGCCCCTTGGCTCCACTCCAGGCCGAGCTCCCACCCCCCAGCATCGAGGGTCACGACGTGAGACCTGGGGCATCCTCCTGCCATCCCGCTGCTCGGCTCTGCTCCAGTGGGGCACAGAGGGCTGGTGGGTGGGCGGGGGCTGGGAGGGGCCCTTCTGGATCCTCCACCTGGCCCCTCGGAGAGCTTCTGGGCCTCCAGGGACCCGCACTCGCACCCCATCCCTTCTCTGAAGGCCACAGGCTCTCCCGGGACACCAACCTAACTCCAGTGGTGAAGGCCACCCCAACTCCCTTCTCCTCTACACCCCATCCCCCCAGGGCAGCCAGATCTCCTGGGATGCCCCCACCCCCACCCAAGGTTGCTGGTTCTCCAGGGATTCCCCACCCTAGTTCCAAGGATGTCAGGCCTTCCTCCTCCACCTCCTCCCCCAATCTGAGGGTCCCTGAGCCCCCTGGCCTCCCACCCTGGCTCCTGGGCACCAGACCTGCCAGGGGACCTCCCCTCCAGCTTGGACATGGCCCTGGAGCTGCCGCAGCTGGAGGGTCTAGTGTGCTGGGCCGCAGGCGCCCCCTCCCTGGCCCGGGACCCACAGGAGGAGGGTGCCTGGCCGGGCTCGTGCCAGGACACAGGGTGAGGCCTGCGCCTCGGCCAGGGGACTTTGAGCCGCAGTTGGAATTAATCACTATTAGTGTTGGTCTTGGGGCCCGAGGCTGGGTGGGTGGGGGCAGGTGGGGGCGGGTGGGGGTCCACGACCTGACTCCACCTGGCTGTGGGTCAGAGGTGAGCAGGAATCCGGGCGAACTTTTCCAGACTCGCAGGCCCGCCCTTGCCAGCGGCTCAGAGGTGAACACAAAAGCCGGCTGCGTTTTTATAGCCGGTCCCCGGTGCCACAAAGGCCTTATCAGCCAGACGTGCCGAGAACGCTGCTATTCCCGGTCAGCGGGGTCAGGCGGCTTCCCGGGACAAAGGCAGTGGCAGTGGGAACCGGGCGGGGGTCTGCGGACCCAGCCTGGGCCGCTCCTGGCCGAGGGCGTCACACATGGTGCATTTACTGTGGTGCGGGCCCTTCCTGCAGGGCCTGTCATAAATTACGGCTGCAGCTCCCTAAACATTCCTGCGGCTGCTCCTAATCCGCCTTTCCTCGTGCGACCCACCCGCGGTGGGTCCCGCTGAGGCCATGCTAAGTCAGCTTGGTGGGTGAAGTTTGTTCAAGCAAAAAGAAAGCCTGCAGCTTCTGATAGCCTTTAGCCCCCTGCGGAGGCCTCCGGGAGGGCGCCTGGCCCGGGAAAGGAAGAAGAACAGTGTATTTGCTTAAGCGCCGGGCTGTGAGCATCCGTGCCTTTTTATAAACACTTGCGTCCGCGGCGCTGCTGCAGCAGTGCCTGCGTCCCTGGGTTGTGCTGCACGGGCGAGGCTGGGATTTTCTCTCTGGTTTAAGAATCCGAGAGGGCGGGGAACCCTCTTCACAGCAGCTGAGTTTACTAGCGCCAATAAATGTCTGCTCTAAACGGCTTTAAAAAATAATGATGGCAAACAGACTTGATCTGAAGTGAAGTCCTGGTTTCAACACTTGAGGTTCTTTGTGACAGCAATGGCTTCACTGAGCGTGGGCGAGCAACACGGAACGAGGGTCCGCGGGACGGGAGCTGGAGCCAGTGTGACCCTGCCCGTTTTCTCTGTCTTTTATCACCTTCCAGACACAAAGAGGCGGCTTCTGGTAGGTAAATGGAGTTCTGGAAAAAATAAATGGCCACGTTCTCAACAGAAGGCGGAGAAATTGCCGCAGAGAAGCCTGGAGCCAGCCCAGGCCACGTTCATTGAGACGGAGCCTTTTATGAAAATTAATATCGTTGCTCCCAACAGTATTCTTTACGACACGGGCATCACGTGCGTGTGCGGCGGCTGCCAGCTTCGGGATGCCTTCTCCCTACGAGTCTTAAGTGC
This sequence comes from Cebus imitator, assembly GCF_001604975.1. NCBI lineage: Eukaryota > Metazoa > Chordata > Mammalia > Primates > Cebidae > Cebus > Cebus imitator. The sequence continues at coordinate 5,355,362 of NW_016107460.1, read as the reverse complement.
ATTTTTAAAAATATCAAATCAACTCACAAGAAAAGAGATGACTTTCGAGTATGAAGCCCTGAGTGCTACGGTTTTCATTCCCACTTAATCGTAGAATTTAACACTATAAATAGACGAAAAACTCCATGCAAATTCCACCAGGTGGGACCCCTGGACTCCAGACTAAAAGGCAGTGGCTGAATCCCAGCGGCGGCCGTTCCTTTTCTCTCCTTCCTGAATCACTGATTTTTTTCCATCAATCGGACTTTTGGGCATTCTTGCCTCTCTTTTTTGACCAGAAACTTTAAAGGGATGCTGGAATAAGATCAGTGAACTATCCTTCCATGTGCTTATCATAAAAAGCTTAATGGCTCACACTCCGGATTTCAGAATTTAACTGTGCCTGGGTTGGTGAAGGCTTTGGGGTGCTGCGTGAGAGGCTCTTCTCACAAACGACGAGAAAGCAGCCAGTGGAATTTGAATTCTTCTAAAATCGTTTCCAAAAAGCAAATTCCCCTGGTGGCCCCGTCTGCTTCTCACCTGTCCTTGGGAGAGAGGGTTGTCCCCGGCATTTGTGTTTTAGCTCTGGGGATCCCACCCCCCCCAGGTGGCTGGGTCTCTGCTGACTCCTGGCTTCATTTTAACTCCTTGCTGTCCCCACGCGCTGTGAGTGTGGGAAAGCACTGTGATTCCCCTGAGCCGCGAGGCTGGTCCAGGAGCTGAGAACGTAGTGATGAAGAAATAACCCTAGTCGATGCCCTATGTGCCAGCAGGGGCAGCGCCGGGGTTTGGGCAGAGGCCTCCTTCTCTGTCCTGTGTGCATGCCTGTGTCCGGGAGCCTGCCTCGGGCCGGCTTCGCTTCCTGGCTTCCTCTGTGTTGAGCAGAGCGAGGGGACCACAGCCAGGCTCTGGGACTCGCAGACAGTCCGTCCTCTGGCCGGACGAGGAAAAGGCCACCGGAGTCCCGGGCTTGGCCACATTCTTCTCCCGCGTGTGGCTGAAACATTTTCAGACCCCGACATGAAATAAAACTCTGTGTACACTTATCCGTTTCTTAGTTGTGTGGTTTGGATGTGGATTATAAAAACACAAATGATGGGTCTGCAGTTAAATTACTTTGATCATTTTTAAACAGCATCTTCTAGTAAAGGGAACCTGTGATGAGCAGGACCGGAATATACAAGTCCCGACAGGTGGTTTGCGTGGGGGTTCAGGTGGCACAGCTGAATTTCAACCTTGTTCTCCACCAACAAGAGGATTGGTTTGTTCCAAAAGGGGCCTTGTAAAATGGGAATCAAAGCAACTTGCATATGATTTGGAAGTCTTTTGTGAGCTGGTTATGAAATGCCGAAAGGAGCCCCCTGCCCTCCTTCCCATTTCAAGGGGGGAAGTGTGTCTGAGGGTTGGAGGCTCCTGCGTGCCCTGACCAAATTAACAAAAATTGATTTTTAATTTAAAAAATTGTGAGGATGGCCAAGGGTGATTTCTCACACCTGTATCCCAGCACTTCTGGAGGCTGAGGCTGGCGGATCACCTGAGGTTAGGAGTTCAAAATCAGCCTGACAAACATCACTCCGTCTCTACTAAAAAATTCAAAATTAGCCAAGTGTGGTGGAGGGCGCCTCTAATCCCAGCTACTTGAGAGGCTGAGGTAGGAGAATCGCTTGAGCCCAGAGGCAGAAGTTGGAATGAGCTGAGATCGTGCCATTGCACTCCAGCCTGGGCAACAAGAGCGAAACTCTGTATTAAAAAAAACCAAACAAACAAACTGTGAGAGTCAAAAGCAAAGAGAGCACGGACAGTCTAGGGTGCGGCCAGAACAAGGCGATGGCTGTCGGGTGCCCTGTGTTTAGAACCCCGCCCCTGACAGGGCACAGGCCCGGACGGAAACGCAGGACCCGGGTTGGAGCCCAGGACAGCAAAGCGAAAGAAAAATGCCCCCCGCCAACCTGGGAGGCTCCAGCTTCTCAGGAACAGCCAGCGCGGACTCTCGTCCACCCACGGTGCTGCCCGGCCACCGGCGGGCACTCTGCCTGCGCGGACGGAACATGCTCTGCGGAGGGTCTCTGTAGCTCCGCCGTGGGCACTGGGGCCCCTGCTCTGTCCCTGAAAGGCCCTGGGGTTTCAGGGTTTGCCTGATGTCCAGGCAGCCCCTGGGCGCTGCGCAGATCGGGGCTGCTTTTCTCAAGCCGGGGTATTGCAGGTTGCTGGAGAGTCCCACGGCCGTTTCGAGGCACGCTGGAGGCCTGAACCCGAGTCCTGCTCCCCAGCGTTCGTGTTTGCCCTCAGCCCTGTGCTCCAACTCCCTCAGCCCCGTCCCCCGCCGCCCTCAGACCCGTCCCCCCCCGCCCTCAGCCCCGCTAGCCAGTTGACATCCCACCACCAACATTCTTGCCCTATTGAGGCAACGTGAGAAAAAAACTCCAGAAACCAAAAGCTCCGTACTGCCATTGTCCTCTCCGGCCTCCCGGCCTCCCGTGGGCACTTCATCACCAAGCTCAGGTTTTCTTTCTTGATGTTAAAACAAATTCAGGAACTGCCCCGTCTGTGTCTTCTGAAACATTTCAAACTAACTCATTTGTTCATAATTACAGGAAAAAGCACCACCCAGGGGTGATCTGAGTGTCCTGAATTTTCCAAAAACGAAAGCAGGAGCAGAGGGTGGTGGAGGGGAGGCTGCACCCCAGAGTGCTCGGAGGTTCCGAGGGCCTCGTGTGCCTCCCTTCACGCTCAGACGTGGCAGGCCCCTCGACGACTGCTGCCTTACCTCCCTGGCAATCGACTGCCCTGAAAGTCCCAGGGGAGGGCACAGCGCCTGCTGTGTGCAGGGACACTTTGCTCCCAGGAGAAAGCCTGTGCGGCCTCAGGAGCATCAGGACGCTCCGCCTGGGAAGTGGCCAGCGTGCCCTTGGCCGTGGTCTGAGGCCTCTTTGTGCAACTGGAAAACCATAAGTCACCTTTTCGGCAAGAGGGCCAGGCCCAGGAGCAAATTCATGGCCCAATGTGGCCTCTGCCCCTGCGGGGCTCCCCCATGAGCCATGAGGAGGGCTGGGAGGGGCCTGAGAGGAGCAAGGGCCGGGATGAGCCCGGTCACCTCTCAAGAGGTCCCCCAGTGCCAGGAGGGGAATCTCGATGCTAGATGAGAACGTGGAGGTTCTCATCTAGCCCCGCAGCCCCATGCCATGGGGGCGACTCTTGTCTGTGGCGAGGACGGTCCAGCTCCCACAGGGCCTGGGATGGGGAGGGGCAGGACGCCGTGCCCGCCCTGCCCAGGAAGGAGGCTGTTGGGGCCTCCACGCCTCCCTCAGCTCAGCCCGTCCTGCTTCTAAATGAGGTGCTGGGAGGTGGCAGGGCGGCAGGAAGCCTCCGGGAAGGTGCTGGCTGCTGATCCTTTCCAAGCCCTGGGCCTACCTGCTCTCAAGCCCCTGTCCGCTGCCTCTCGCAGTGCTGCAGAGGAGCACTTGGCCTGCCCTCTTCTGCACAGGGCGGGTCTCTTGGGGCATGTCAGGGGATGCTGGGGACAGGGGCCTGTGATCTGAGCAGGCTTCTGAGCAGCCAGAATGGGTCCTGGCCAGACAGTCAGAACCGGGCCTGTGGATGCTGTGTCACCCAGCTCAGTGGGCACCCCGGAGTGCCCCAAGGCATAAGCTAGAGCCCCAGCCCACTGCACAGAACCACGAGAGACGTGGGGGTAGCGTCCGCCCCCAGACCCCGTCTGACTGCACGGCACCCCGCATCCAGCAAAGGCCAGGAGGAGCCTGGGATGGGCCGAGGGAGATATGTGAGTCCCCAGCCTCCGAAGTGCCCCTGAAGTGTGGGTCTCACCCCAAGGACACAGGCCCGCCCTGGAGGCCCCAGAGTCTGCTCACGTCCTGGCTGCTGTTGGCAGGAGACTTGCGGGAAAGCCGCAGCCTGGGTCCCCGTCTGGATATTGATGGACATGAGTTTTCAGTTCACAGTAGCCTCTCTCCTCTGCCCGGAAGGAGGGCTCATCTCTTCTGGGGAGCTGCGGCTTCCAGAACTTTCTCTTTAGGATGTTTAGACCCTCTTCTGCCCCGGTCTCCTTGGGCTAAGATCACGTCTTGAACTTCAAAATGACGGTCCTGCATTCCTGACTGAAGGACTTTCCTTGCTGAAAACCATTTGGCAAACTCGACATTGTTCAGATATGGCTCCTTCCCTTCTGTGTCTGAGCTGTATTAGAGGTAGGGTGTGTGTGCAGCTTGCAAGAGAGAGACGGCGGGGGGGGGGGGGCACGCGCGAGAGAGACAGGGGAAGGGAGGAAGATTGTTCACTCGTGTGTCTGTAAGTGCTGGGAAATCCCGGTGGAACCCTTGGGATGGTGGGAGTCTGAGAAAGGGCATTAACATCATGTAACATTTCCTCCTCAAAGAGAAGCTTTTCAAAAAATCTTGGTTTTATTAATATTTCAGGGCAGTTTTTATTTTAGCTCCACACAGCGTCAAATAGGTTGCTTTGCGGGAAGCCACGTTCCTCTGGTCAAGGCCGGGGAATGGACACGCTTTCTGCCGAGGCCGCGAGGCTGTCCAGCGAGGGACGGAGCATTTACAAACGATTATTGACAAAGCGTTATAGAAAAACCAGACTGCGGATTGAAATCCACTATATCCCTTCCAAAAAGACATCGATAAAAGTCGTCTCACATGAGAGTCTACAGGTTTCTGGGAGAAGTTTTTCACATTTTTAGTGTTTAAACCTTATTACTCATCAAAGGAAAATACATCCAACACAATGTTCATTTTCCTTTGATAACTGAAATTCACCGTTGAGATTTCAGGATGAGAAGCTGCCAACTCAGCCCCTCGCTCCCCGCGCCTGGGCGGCGGGTCTCCCCCCTGCCTCTGGCCTCTGGCCGGCTCCTGCTTTCCCGGGCATTTCCCAGCATTCCAGCCACGTGGCTGACCCAACTCAGAGGTGCACCTTTGCGGGGACATGGACAGGAATGTCGGTTGCACTGTGACACCCGATGTCACCTGCTGCGGTGCATACGAGGGGTGTTCTCAGGAGCAGAGGGTCTCACGGGAGGGCTGAGGGGTTGGAGGTGCCTGAGTGGGGGAACACCTCTCTGTTTTCGGCCATGTCAGTGCTGCATTTGCTTAAATATGCATTTCAAGTTCCCTCTGGGTTTGCTGCTTTGATTCAGCCTGTGGACCTAAAACAGGGAGAATGAATCCCTTGAGGCGGAGGGGGAGAGAGACCTCCATCAGGTCGGAAGGTGCCCGAAGGAGTTCATTGCCTGTGGTTTGGGTAATGGAGCCCAGTGTGCTTCTGACTCCAGGACGGAGCTTTGGAAGGAGATAATGGCGGGGTAGAGGGAGGGAACGGAGCGCGGCTCAGGATCATTCTTCGGTCCTGGCAGGAGGGATTTCTGCCCCCTGGTCCTGGCTATGGAAAAACGGATTTGGACCTCATGTGTAGCTAAAAGAAAGCTTCCCTGAAATATTAACAATAAAATGAGTTTTTTTTTTTTTTTTTTTTTTTTTTTTTTTTTTTTTTTTTTTTTTTTTTTTTTTTTTTTTTTTTTTTTACAGACAGGCTTCTCTTTGAGAAGATTATACATCTGTTTGTTTTTAAAAAAGCTAGATGCATAAAGATACCCACTTTGCTGCTTAAGTTTAGTTCAAATGTTCTAAAGAACATTTATTTCCTAAATAAAAAGATCTGGGTCCTCTGTGACTGTCGTATGCATCTCACAAAAGCTCAGCCTCGGCTCAGCCCCTCTCTGACCCGGCCCCTCGGCTCCCGCACAGATCACCAAGGACACACACTCTCTGCAAATCTGAGCCCCAGAAGGGGACGGGCAGACCGTCCTCCTCTGAGCCTCAAGCCTAATTCTCCTTCACTCCAACTTCACTTTCATCTGGAAGAAGGAAAATTTTTTTTTAAGTTCTGTTCTTATGGTTGTGATTATTCTTTTGCTTCATCTCTGTATTTTTTTTTTCTTGCAATCAGAAAAAGTTATTTCAGACATTTTGGGTTCTAACTGAAGGCCATCGAAGTCCTAGAAACAGAGCAGATTCCTGTCCCGATCTGAACGAGCTTGTCCAGCGGAGCAACTGCGTGGCAGAGACAGCTCCACAGCCAAGGGGACAGCAAACGAGGCCCTGGCAGCCGGCCGGGGCCTGCGGGACCTCCCTGGAGTTTGCTGTCTGCATTTCTTAATGCAAAATTGCTTCTCTAAAGCCAAGAGCTTTGAGCCACTTTTAACGGTTTGTCCAGGCTAGGCGGCAATGTGTCACTATGTGGTCTTCATGCACAGTTTTTACAGCCATCGGATCCTTTTTTTTTTTTTTTTCGCTAATGAAATCTCATGTACAACCCCAAGATATTATAGGAAAAAACAGGCTGCGGTGACAGAGGGAGCCAGGGACCCCAGGCACCCCGAGGAACACACTGTGTTGAGAATGCAGGGTGGGAGTGCCACCTGGGGGGTCTGGCCCCAGAGGGAGAAGGGTCTCCAGGGGCCACTCGGAAACTTGAAATCGAGAAATCCACAAAGCAACAACCAGCACTGGGGACACAGGGCCTTCTGGAGTGGAAAGAGACCCCGTATCTTCTTCCCGATCAGCCTGTGGGTCCAGACGCCTGTTCTGGTGGCGGTGTGGACGAGCTGTTGGGCTCAAGGATCCAGGGAGCTTGGGGGGTCCTGAGCCCTGGGGAGGTGGGGACAGAGGGGAAGGCATCTCTCGGCCCTAGTTCGCTGCACAGGGACTGTACCGAAAAGGCCAACGCCTTGAGCAGGCTGGTCAGGCTGCGACAGAGGTCCCGGTGTCTCTAGGAGGCCCCTGAGTGGCTGCCCCATTGGCTGGTGCTGACTCTTCGGAGAATTTGGTTAAACAGAGCCATTTAGATGGATTCTTGCAGTGACAGTTCCTGCTCTGTGCTTCTGTCGTGTCCCACGGGCAGCGCCATTTGCAGGATGTGTGAACCCTGGGGTCCGGGTCCTCCCTGCTTCATTGCTCTTCTCCACCCGAACCACCATCCTCAGGTTCAGGAGCTGCTGGCCTCGGGCAGGGGCCTGAGCAAGACTCCGATGGAGCCCTCCTGGGGTGTCAGGTCCCCAGAAGTCCGTGCTGGCTGAGCACCAAACAGCCACCCAACTGCAGGCCAGGGCTTGGCAGATGTCTCCAAAGAGGCTCAGACAACCCTCACCTCGGCACCTCCGCCAATCTCAGTGCCACGTCCGCAGGGACAATTCCACAGACAGGAGCCCCGTCACGAGCCCGGACCTACCTGCTCACTGATCTGGCACATGGTGAGGTTCTGGTCATCGCAGGAGCATGCCACGCGGATGTACTTGAGCCAGCTGCCAGCCCCCGCTGGACCTGCCTCCACGCAGAACCGCTCACTGCCCAGGTCTTCGGAGCTCTGCTGGGAGGAAAGCGAAGCAGGGGTCAGAGGTGGCCCGTGTGCTGCAGGCTGCACACCGCCTCTGCCCGCCCGGAAACCCGGCTGCCTGGGCTCGAGTAGGAAGGCAAGTCTGCCACCAGACCTGAGCCCACCCTCTGGGCATCAGGGGATCCTGGCCCCCCCAGCCTGCCCATCCGTGCCCGGGAGTCTCCAGGAGCCCAGCACAAAGGCACAGATGGCCTTTTCTTTTCTCACCGAGTAGATCACTGCCCTGGCCCAGCGATAAAATGAACCTCCAGAGTTGCTCCCCCACCCCCGCAGCAAAGCTGTCCTGCGTGTGAGAAGGCAGAGGCAGCTGTGTCTGGGAGTGGAGGCCTCTGCGAAGGCCCTGGGGCGCTGGGCTAGAGAGACGCGTGCCTGAAGGGGAAGGTGCTGCTGGGTGTGCCCGTGCGTGTGTGTGGTGCTCAGGGCAGCCTGCACACACTCTGAGAGTAAGAACAGCATCTGGTTTCCGTAAAGCTGGGGAGTTTCAGTTTGACACCCAGCAGCGTGCAGGCGCCCAGCTGTTCTCACCACGCCCGCAAAGTCACACGTGCACTGAATTGGCTTTACTTTGTTGTCACTGAACAGGCAGAGCGGCAACCCTAGGGCTTGCTTTTTCATTTGCTGCTACCCCTACTCCTCTGAGGACCACTGATGAGGAGACCTGACCTGATGTCCGCTGTGGAGAGAGGGCGTCCTCTTGACCAGCCTGACCATGGGTGGCGGCTGCAGGACCCCTGGCCTCCCCTGCTCTGGCCAGTGGCAACCCTGGGTTTGGAATCCAAACCAGCAGCATCTTGAGCAAGCTTTCCGGGCAGCCCAGCCCAGACAGGGCAGGAGGGAGGGCAGGGGACAGGGGCTGGGGCCACACCACACTCAGGTCCTGAAAGTAGAAAGGCTGTGTTTGTGTGGGCAGGTGCGCCCTTGAGCAGGTGTGTCTGGGTGGGCTGCTGTGTCCTTGGGTGGGTGCGTCCTGCTGGGCAGGTGGGTCAGGGTAGGCATATGTGTCTTGGGAGGCAGGTATGTCCTTGAGCAGGTGTGTCCTGGTGGGCAGGTGTGTCTTTGGACAGGTATGTCCTGGTGGGCAGGTGTGTCCTGGTGGACAGGTGTGTCTTTGGGCAGGTGTGTCCTGGTGGGCAGGTGTGTCCTGGTGGGCAGGTGTGTCCTGGTGGGCAAGTGTGTCCTGGTGGGCAGGTGTGTCCTTTTGCAGGTGTGTCCTGGTGGGCAGGTGTGTCCTGGTGGGCAAGTGTGTCCTGGTGGGCAGGTGTGTCTTTGGGCAGGTGTGTCCTTGGACAGGTGTGTCCTGGTGCGCAGGTGTGTCCTTTGGCAGGTGTGTCCTGGTGGGCAGGTGTGTTTTTGGGCAGTTATGTCCTGGTAGGCAGGTGTGTCTTTGGGCAGATGTGTCCTGGTGGGTAGGTGT
>NW_016107460.1:5341926-5346430 GCF_001604975.1 Cebus imitator | reverse complement strand
TGTCTTTGGGCAGATGTGTCCTGGTGGGTAGGTGTGTCCTGGTGGGCAGGGTGTCCTTGGGCAGGTGTGTCCTGCTGGACAGGTATGTCCTGGTGGGCAGGTGTGTTTTTGGGCAGGTGTGTCCTGGTGGGCAGGTGTGTTTTTGGGCAGGTGTGTTTTTGGGCAGGTGTGTCCTGGTGGGCAGGTGTGTCTTTGGGCAGGTATGTCCTGGTGGGCAGGTGTGTTTTTGGGCAAGTGTGTCCTGGTGGGCAGGTGTGTCCTTGGACAGGTATGTCCTGGTGGGCAGGTGTGACTTTGGACAGGTGTGTCCTTGGGCAGGTGTGTCTGGGTGGGCAGGAGTCAGAAGGACCCAGGAAAGTCAGGATGGGACAGTGACCTGTCCAAGTGGAAACAACGGACACTACTCGGTTCCACGGGCCTCCTGTTCCCTGGAGTTCTCCTGACTGCTCCACTGTGAACTCTAGGACCTGGCAAAGGGGAGGAGCCGTCCACCTGAGGTCGGGAGCCACCCTCTTCTGACCAGAGTCAGGTGCTTTGTGAATAGCTCAGGCATTCCCCAGGCATCCATAGGCACCTCCTCAATGACCAAGGGCCTGAGAATCTACGAGGAAACGGAGGTTTCAGGAGGCAGCTGCTTAGCTCAGGGTGCACAGGAGCTGCTGTGGAGTCCGCCTATGCATCTGCACCCCATGAACCCCGAAACCATGCCCCTCCTAGGGCCCATGGGAGCTGCTGTGGCAGCTCTGTGTGGCAAGAGAGACTTGTCATCGTCCTCTAAGTGACAAGTCTCTGAGCAGATACGCTCGGGCCAGGCTCTGCTGGACATCCTGCGGGCTGATCTGGAAAGAGGCTGTGAGCAGAGGGATCTCAGTTCTGAGACTTTTTGCTTTTTGGGGACTTTATCATTCGTGCCAGAGCAAAACGACATGGGCCTAATTCTGAAAGAGAGATGGATCAGAGAGAGCCAGGTGGAGTCCAGGAAGGTGGAGAGAAGGGCGGATGCGGGGGATGGAAAGAGACAGGCGGGGAGCCCGCCGGGGCACAGGAGCCCTCCGGCCCAGCCTCCGTCCGCAGCTGCCAGCATCCAGGCCCTCAGGAGGCCGGGGCCAAGCACATCCACTCCCGCGCAGAGGCTCCTGTGACCCCAGTGCCTGGCCGTCAGGTGCTCCGCAGGCGCCTTCCTGGGTTCCTAGCCATCTCAGGCCTGGTGCTGAAGTTCTTCTTTTGAACAGTTCAATGTTAGCACCAAGCAATGGGGAGGTGCATGGTCTGCCCCGGGCTCTGCATGGCGTTCCATCTTCTCCTGAGGCTTCCAGGACAAATTGGCCCCCAGAGCGTAGCAGACAGGGAGGGGCCTCGAGTCTCCTTCCTGTTCCGCTTGGTCTCCCTGCTAACACCCACCAAGCTGGGGTTCCCGACAGAGGCTTCCCAGGGGTGCCGGGTGAGGGAGATTGGGGTGCAGGGCGGGAGGTTGGCCGGGTGGAGAGGCGTGCTCCTGGAGTCCCCGTGTTTCCTATCACACACAGCCGTGCCCACCCCTGGGGTCCTTCTGGCTCCATCCAGGGCAGTGAGAGAGTCACTTGAAGCCTGCCTGATTTTGGAGATGGCAGCAGCAGAAACGCTCCCAACCTCATGCGCCGGCTGCTGTGGGCTCCATCAATCCAGTGACTGCGATTGAGTGACCAGGTCCCTTCTTTGCCCGGTGTCACCGTGAGTCCTGTCCACTCGGAACTGTGGATGGGCCTGTGTCTAGAGGGCACGTGGGTCCAAGAAGCATAACCAGGTTAGAGGCCGGCGCCCGAGGAGAATGTTGGCAGCGGGGGGAGGGGACACTCGAAATGCAAACGACGGATTAGTAGGAGCACAGCTGGCCACACGGGGCTGGCAGCATCCTTGCCCCGTCCCCAAGCCATGGGTCCACCTCTCCAATCGAGGCCTGCAGATGTCACAGCACATCACACACAGTGCCCTAGGGCCGAGGGCTGGCGCTCACCCAGGGCGGGTGGTGCCCTCCCACCTGGGATCTGGTCTTTTGTCCTCAGAGCTGGAGCACCTGGGTCACAGCACCACACTGGTGTAGCCAGGAGTACATGTTCCTGAGTACATGCCCCTCACAGCCCAGCGACCAGCTGATGGGGCTCAGGCCACTGCCCGAGAGGCAGGGCTCACCCCTAATGCACCCAAGACATGGGCTCAGCCAACACCTTCCCCTGCTCTGGGAGACGGCTGGCTCGAGCCTCGCTTTGGCAGGGAGTCTGTGACCATGGTGCTGTTCGGGACTCAGGGCAGAGTCCCAGGGAGACCTCCTCTGTGTTACCAACTTCAGCAGAAACAGCTCCGCCCTTGGCAGGACCGCTAATCCTCCTTGATATCTGAAGTCCTGGTCCCCAAAGGGGCTGCCTGAACGTTCCTCACCCTGTCCAAGGAGGTCACTGCCTGTCTTGTCCAAATCCAGCACCAGCCCAACCCGAGAAGCACAGACTCAGCAGCCTACCCCACTGCACCCATCTCTTGCCAGGACGGGGTGGCAGGGGCATGGCACGGGAGGGAGGAGGCTGCCAGGGGCTGGCCGTCCCTACAGGAGGTAGGCTTCTTACCCCCTAGGGTGTAGACCCACCAGCCCCACGTGGTGAGGCCGCTCCACAGGCACAAAGGGCTCCCAGGGCCCCCTCACCTCCCGCTGTGCATCAGGACACCGCTGGAAAGGCCTGGCAAGCCAGAGCTGCGGTCTGCAGCCCTCTGCCTGAGGAGGCAGCCCTGCTGTCTTTCTCTGCCTCAGGGAGGGAGCAAGGCTGGGCTGGCCAAGACCCAAGCACCCTGGTCCACCCCACCACCGGTAGGGTCCGGGCTGGAGCTCGCTATGGGGTGGGGACCCACAGCCCCTGTGTGGTTGGTGGCCTGGGTGCCCGTCTTTTCCTCTGTCTCCCCTGATCTGCTTCTCTCTGCCTCTGTATCTCACCCTCTCTGTGTGGGTATCTTTTGGGCCCTCCTCATATATGGCACAGGCACTGGGGGGAAGGTAAATGACGCTGTGAGCGACCACATCCATCACACAGGCTTCTCCTGGGGTCTGGCTATTGACTTAAGAATGTTGGCCTCGGCCGGGCGCGGTGGCTCATGCTTATAATCCTAGCACTTTGGGAGGCTGAGGTGGGTGGATCACCTGAGGTTGAGTTCAAGACCAGCCTGGCCAACGTGGGGAAACCCCATCTCTACTAAAAAGACAGAAGTTAGCTTGCATGGTGGTGTGCAGCTACCCGGGAGGCTGAGGCAAGAGAATTGCTTGTACCTGGGAGGCAGAGGTTGCAGTGAGCCAGATCCCATCACTACACTCTAGCCTGGGCGACAGAGTGAGAGATTCTGTCTCAAAAAAAAAAAAAAAAAAAAAGAGTGTTGGCTTCACCTTGATTTCCAGGGCTTGGGGCCCATCTCCCCAAGAAATCTGTGGAAAAATGATCCATGTCCCTGGCTGGCTGACCAACCACTATTTTAAGGGTTTCCAAGCACCTCGCCATCCAGGCATGCATATACGTGGGCGTGGGCATGTGTATGTGTGTGCAGGTGTGTGGGTGCACCTGTGCATGCATGTATGTGTGTGTGTGTTCATGTATGTGTGCCTGTCCTGGGGGAAGCGGCCAAGGAGCCTTCGGTGAGCAGAAGGACGAATCCAGCAAAAGGAGGAAATTGATGCGATGGCCAATTCCCTCTCAAAGCTGTGGATTCTGTGTCATGGCAGAACTGCTAGACGAGAACCCTGGCCCTTCCACCCAGACCCACGTGAGGCCTCCGCGATGCCTGTGATCCGGCCACTCATGAGCCTGCAGGCCCAGGGACCCACCCGGTACACTAGGATGGCCCATCTCCTGGCGCACACCGCCGTGCTCTCCAGAGCAGCCCCCCATGGCTCTCGCAGGCAGCCCGTGTATTGTGGAATGCACGGAGCCACGGGGAATTGCTTTTGGGGGATAGGCCCTCCCTTCTAGTAATGCCCCCCTCACCTTGCAGAATAAGCCTCTCTTTTCCACATGATGGCCCTGCAGGTATTTGCATGCAGCCTGAGTCCCAACCCTCCCCATGCCAGGGTAAACATCCCTGCTCTCTCAAGCGTGTCTGAACAGGGACACAGCTGGCTTCTCTCCAGCATGGGACAGTGTTCTGGAGCCTCCGGTCTGTCCCTTGTCCCTCTTGGGTGCAGAGGCCTGGAGATGGGAGGCAGCTACTCCCCCAGAGTCCTGGTCCCGAGTTCGTGCCCAGGCTTTGCTGGTCTGCAGGTGGGGTCACTTCTCTGGCCTGAGAACCTCTCCTCCCTCGTCACTCTCACTTCCCAGGTCTCAGGGCTCTGAATCAGTGATGGGTACACTGCAAAGGGTGTGCCAGGAGGGAGTGCTCTGGAAGGGGTGTGTTAGGACGGGGTGCATGGGAGGCGGTGTGCTGGGAGGTCTGTGTTGGTAGAGGGTGTGTAGGGAGGGGTGTGTAGAGAGGGGTGTGTAGGGAGGGGTGTGTG
>NW_016107460.1:5314155-5340129 GCF_001604975.1 Cebus imitator | reverse complement strand
ACACCTTCTTGTGCCTGCGGTGTCTCTGATTTCAGAAAGGGCAGGTCCTGTTCCGGCCGCTGCTGCCTCCTGCCATCTTTCCTGTCCTCCCTAAGGTCTCTGCACACTCAGGGACACACTTGGTGCTGTGAGAGCCTTGCTGATCCCCACGGGCTGCGAGGTGGGTGCTATGAGGTGGGTGCTGTGCTGCTGTCCCGAAACTCATTTTGCAGAAGAGATGGAGGCCCTGGAGACACAGGGCCCGCTCCCAGCCCAGACTGCCAGACTCCAGAGCTGTGTCATGGCCGGGCCGTCCCGCGTGCTCTCCAGAGCCCACTCAGGGACCAGAGGGAGGGCCCCCGCACCCTATTGCCGGAGCTGCAGGATTTCATGTGCTCTGGAACCCACAAAGCAGGTTGGGTAGTCCCAGTCTTGGTCCCTGCTTCCCCTGGAGTGAGACTTGCCAGCACCCACAAGGACAGAGAAAGGCCACCCCTCCCTAGCTTGGTGGCCCTCAGGCTGCCCAAGTTGCATCTGACCAGGGCCTTCCTGGGCTCTGGGTGCTCCTGGAGATCGGGGATCCGTGGAAGAAATGTTGGCAACAGGAGTGCTCAGAGGTGTCAAAGGTCACAGCCAGGTGCAGCTGAAAACATGCTTCTTGCTGTACCAGGTGGGGCCAGCACCAAGGATCTGATGCCAAACGTGATGTCTCTGCCTGCCTTTCCAACCTGGGCGCCCGTTACATCCAGCCACGCCTGGGAGCTGGGCCTGTTTTGGTGGGAAGTCTTCTAGCCCTGACACCTCTGAGACCCTCTGGGAGCCTCTTGGGGCAGCCTGAGTTCTGGGGTGTTCTCAGTGGCACAGGAGGCCAGTACCAATAGGTGGGCCGATGAACGAATGGTCGCATGCACAGTGCTCACCCCGGGCTCGCTTCTATTCACACACGATCCACGAACTCAGGAGGGAGCTGCAGAGGGAAGGAGGTGGCCCAGCCTGAGTGTCTCCACATGGCCAGCGTTAGCGGGCAGTGGTCGGAGGGCTGCCTCTCTCCCCAGGTCTGGAATCCAGCTCCCTGCCTGAATGCCACCTAAAAGCCTGGCTTTGGGGCTGTTGGGGCTGAGCCTTGGGAGTCTTAGGTACCTCCAAAGGAAGCTGCCTTCCTGCCCACTCTCTCCCACCCCCCATCCCTGACAGCTCCCCCAGCTCATAACTCAACCTCATCAGAAATGCTGAGTTACAAGTGAAGTGAAGGAGCATTTCTCTTAACCCTTCCTTTCTTTACATATAATTTGAGGTTTCCTGCGCTTCTTTCTAATTTGTGGGCTCTTTGTTGGGCTGGTCCTCCACGTTCAGTGGGCACGGCCAGCTGCCCGCCCTGTTCAGGGTGTGCATGCAGGCAGGAATGCCGTGGCATCCATCAGCAGCTTGCCTAGTGGATTCTGAGCGTGCGGGGAGGAGCCGAGCCCTGGGACGCTGCCCCCTCGGTCCCATGCCCTGCTGCTGCCATGCGGCTCCCCAGAAGCCCATGGTATGGCGCCCACCTCTGACAGCCAGGAGCTGGTTGGAGCCGGGGGGAGGGTCTCCTCACCCTGACCCCCTTCTTTAAGGACCCATGAGCTGATTCGGAGCAGGAAGCCTCGGCTGTGAACACATGCACACACGTGCACACACACGTGCACACACACATGCACGCACACGGTGCTCACCGACGGTGGCCACCAGCAGTGCAAACAGAAAGCCCATTCTTGTCATGGAAGGAGGTGGGGAAAGGCGTTCTGGAAACACCTCAGCCTGGTGTGAACACAGAGCCTGGATGAGCTCATAAATTCCCGTCCTGATGCCCGTTAGGGGGCTGGGTGGTGATGGGACCCAGTGCTAACAGAAACATGGCTGGTGTGATGGGGCCGCACCACTGCTGGGTGCACGGGAGGCCTGGTCCGCGGTCAGCAGACCTGGGGCCCACCTGCTTAGGCTGAGAGGGAGGTGGGAGGAGAGGAAAGGAAGGAGGATGGGCGGGTGGGGGTGGGGAAAGGGTGGGGGAGAGAGAGGCTGCTGCTAGGAGCAACAGGCAACTCGGGGCAGCCATTCCTCTGGGATGGAAGCCAGCCTCTCCTAGGCTCACAGAGACAGAGAGCAAGGGAGCAAGGGAGGCTTTCTGGGACTTGTCCCTGGAAGAAGCTGGAGGTGGCTCTTAGCTTCTGCCTGACCGTGGTCTCACTGGATGGTTCTCAGGCAGTGGGGCGTGCTGGGGGAGAGATGAGGGCCAGGGTCCCAGGGTCTCAGAGAGCCGCAAGAGCATGGCCCGGGATTCGAACGTGGCAAGAGGATGCACGTGTCCAGGAGGGACTCTGATGGCAGAGGAAGGCCCAGGACACGTGCAGTCCACGCCTTGGGGGCTCTGCTCCTGTGTCAGTGCTGGGCAGATCCGAGGAACACAATGCATTGGAAAAAGGGTCACCAAGTTTCACACTTTATAGCCTCTTGGGGCCACAGACACCTTCGAAGATCTGATGAAAGCCACAGACCGGAAATCACAGACATCCAAACGACACTGAAAGCCCAGAGGTGCACAGACCCTTTCTCCCCAAAAGCTCCAGATGCCCAGATGCCCTGCAGATGCTGGGGCTCACAGATTGACCATCTCCCCCAAAACGCCCAGACCCTAGATGCTGTGGAACTCCAAGAGAACGCATGGCGCTCGGCAGCCAGCCCACCGCCCAGGTCCCAGTGCTCTGACCTGTGCTGTGGGGCTTCCTCTGAGTTCTCTCGCTCCTTCA
The DNA here is from genome assembly GCF_001604975.1 of Cebus imitator. Lineage (NCBI taxonomy): Eukaryota > Metazoa > Chordata > Mammalia > Primates > Cebidae > Cebus > Cebus imitator. The sequence continues at coordinate 5,337,373 of NW_016107460.1, read as the reverse complement.
TTCCCTCCTCCCCTTCCTACTGCTATTTGCTTTCCTCTTTGGGCAGGGTCTCTCCCTGGGTCGGGAGCAACCTCCCAACAGCATCTATGAACATTGAGGAAAACGTTGGTTGAGACCAGGAAGCGAAGAGGAGTTTCCGTCTGATGGTGCACAGCCCCCGAGCCCCTCAAGGTCCCATGGGGTGGGACTTATGCACCCTGATCTCACACCAATGGTGGGCAGGGGCCACTCAAGTCCAGGCTTCGAGGCTGTGCCATGCCACCTGCCAGAGGGGTGGTCCCCGCCCCTTCCTACAACCTGCACACAGCATGCCCCTGGCATGTCCCCAAACGTGGCCCTGCCACTGCTCCCCCAGCAGCCTGGAGGTGTTGGGAGCTGGGTCTCCGCCCCTGGCATGTGGCTTGCCCATCGTGGCATGTCTGCGGTGTGGCTTGTTAGCCACAGACTGCAGCCCTGACCATCAGAAATAAACAGGTATGCTGGTGCTTTAGATCCACACTGCTGCCGCTGCAGTGAAACGCAGCAATGAGACGAAGGCTCAGGCAGACACAGAATGCCTGGAGGTGATCAGCTGTGCGTGGGAGGGGCAGGGTGCGGGAGCCTCAGGGCAGCAGCCCATGGGGTGGACACAGTGGGGCGCACCGTGTCCAGAGCGGAGTACCAGCAGGGTTTGGTGGGCCTCTCCTGCCAGGGTGCTTCAGAGACGGGCCTCCGAGTCACACAGGCCCTCCCAGCCCCGATCTCCCACTGTCCTCACTGTGACAGTGTGCGCCTCCTGCATCCCTGCCTGGCTGCTCTTCAGAATGAGGCCTTCCCGGGGTCTTCCGGATAAGCGAGAAGCACAGGCAGCTCTGACCCTTTGCGAAGCCTTCAGTGGGGCCTCAGGACCTCGAAGGGATGATCCAGTCCTCGTATTAAGCAGGAGAGGACTACCCTGTGAACTGGCTGTGCCGTGCGCTCTGCCTCCGCTTGGAGGCTCCCCTTCCCCCGTCCGGAGGGTCTCAGTTGTGCATGGGTCCCCCAGGAGTGAGCCCACAGTCACACGGAAGGGCCTCAGGGGCCCCCGTCACAGGCAGGCCAGCTGCTATGGGGGCTGCTGAGCAGGGTCAGGCGGGGGAGTCCTTGGGCCTTCCTCTGAGGGCCTGTGTGTCCAGGGAGCCTCTGTCTCTGCCACACGTGTTGGGAGCAGCTTAGGTACAAGACATTTTGACCCGAAAAGCTGTATATAAACTGTGTTTACATAACGGGGATCCTGGTTCACAGATGTGTCACTTTTAAAGGCATCCTTGACCTTTTAAAGGTCAAGTGGAATGCTCTTCACCAAGGGGGGACCCTAGGACCTGTTGCCTGGCTTTGCTGGCTTTGATTTGGGGACCCAGAGCAGGGCAGAGAAGGGTCTTGTGTTGGTGAGGGTGTGCAGGTTTTGGGCTGGGAGTCGAGGCAGCAGCAACATGAGAAGCCAGCCCTAGCTCCTGATGGTCAGCGGCTGGGGCCACGGAATCCAGCCCGGCCCTCCTGCGGGGTTTGCTGGCGCTGGCCATTATACCATACTCCCCTCAGGAGGGCACGGGGACCTCCATGGAAAGTGCCAGTCACTTTCCCATCCAGCAAGCCCCCAGGTGGACACTTAAGCAGGACAAGCTCCACCCAGAGCTCAAAGTGGAAGTAGCAACGTGGTTGGCTCTGGTTGGCTCCGGCTGGCTCTGGTTGGCTCCGGCTATTTCTGGTTGGCTCCGGCTGGCTCTGGTTGGCTCTGGCTATTTCTGGTTGGCTCCGGCTGGCTCTGGTTGGCTCTGGCTGTTTCTGGTTGGCTCCAACTGGCTCTAGTTGGCTCTGGATGGCTCTGGCTGGCTCTGGTGAACAGAGCAGCCAGGACAGGATCTGTTCCTGGCTCTGTCCTCTTCCTGTAGATGCTGTCATGTAGGATGTCCCAGGCCGGCCTTGTGTCCCCGTGGGGATGGTGGGGAGGGCAGCATGTGCTGGCTGGGCTCCTTCCCAGCTGCAATCCCTGCTGCCTTCCTTTTTCACCGAGGTGCAGACTGGAGTGGCTTTACCATACCGGCCCAGGCCGCCAGTCCCAATGCCCAAACCCCACTCGCCCGTCACCCCTGGGAGAGAAGTCCTGGGTCCCGAGTCCATCCTGCCTGCAGGGAGGAACCCCAGGGCAAGTCGAATCTTCACACCAGGCTGACCAGGCTGGTCCTGTGGCCTTGCTGGGGCATTTTCCCTAAGAACAGAGATGGATTTCCATGGCTGTGTAGACGACTGGGCCAGAGCAAGGATGTGGGGCCAGAGCAAGGATGTGGGGCCTGAGGCAGAACCTGCTGAGAAATGTCCACAGCGATGGCCTGGGACCTGCCCCCCACCAAATCCCTTGCCCCCTGAGGGGATGTCTGGAGTTGCCACGGCGTCCACTTGCCTGGATGTGGGTCCCTGAAAAGGCCCGCTGGGGCGAGGTCCTCATTGTCTCTCTAGGGTGTGGCGATTTATGACCTCAAGGAATTAGGGGCCCTAAGGAAACCCTGGGTGTGAACGCTCTGCCCACCTGTTGCCCTCTGGTGCTGGCACTGCAGTGGGGGCACCGAGACTCCTTGGAGCTTGTATGCAGAAGCAGGCTCCCCTACCCCTGACGCTCCCCAGAAACCCCAGCTCTGAGGGGCTGCTTGTGTGTGCCCGAGCTCAGCCCATCCCACTGGGTGTCCTTCGCCTTATAAGGTGGAAGCTTCCACGTCTGGTCCTGCCACCGTGAGAGTTTGATGCCCAAGCTGCCACTGACATAGGAGCATCCGGGCCATGTGGGCTGGTGAAGGTCACTGGTGCAAAGTCCCCCAAACCCCACTGGCTGGTAACTTTGTGGGCTCTGCTTTGGGGCCACTCCCACCCTGCCCCATGGCAGGCTTCACACCAGTCCCTGCTCCAAAGGCCGGGCCCAGAGCCCCATCCATGGCCCTGACTCAGGCTCTGGAGGAGGCGGGATCTGGGACAGCTGTGCCAGAGCAGTGGCTTCTCCACCAGAACAGGCTGCCATAGTTGAAACACTAATAGCTGCACCCGTTGTTCCAAACTGAACTTGATTTAAGTTAGGTCAAGGGCAGGAGGAGCTTCTGGGCCTGAAGCTTGCACGTTTCCGCAGACTTGGCTGTGACATTCTCAAGTGAGATACTTGTGTTTTGCTTTGGTTTTTGAGCATAGCAAAGATTGGAAAAAAAAGCCCAACAGCCCCAAACCAAAGGCTTGTGGCAACGTCCTTGCCGGGGTGAGGCGGGAGCCCAGGTTGCCCACAGGAAGCGGTTTCTCTGTGAGGTGACAGAGGCCCTGGGAGTGTCACGTTCATAACCTTTCTCTGGCCACTTAGATGGTGACACACTGCAGAGCTTGTGAACGCGGCACCCCACAGCAGACGCGGAGGAATTCTTCATGAAGAGCTGAGCTAATGCAGCTGGGGGTGGGGGTGCCCTAAAATAGCTGGCTTGCACCCTGGGGCCATGGGAAGCAGGGCCTTTGAGCCCAGCCCAGAACTTTGGTGGAGAAAAGCCCCCAAGTGTGGCAGCTGAATGGCAGGCCGAGGAGCCTACCAGGCACCCCTGGGCCCCTCCCCCAGCTCTCCCCTTGGTTCCCAGGGGGCTTGTGCATGACCTCAGTAGGAGCTGTGCAGAGGCTCATGGCCTGGTCACCCTCAGACCCTCTCAAATGTGCAGGCTATACCTGGGGAGTGACTTCCAGATGGACCTCAGAAGGACCAGACATATTTGGACGGGAGCAGCTCAGAGTCTTCTTACCCCTTATTCTCTGAAGAGGCCAGCACTGTGCAGGGCTAAGGCCCACAGGTGCTGAGGCTCACCACTGAGTCACTGGGTGCTCACGTCTCCCCCAGGGGCAGCCACCGTCCTATCTGCATTTGTCAATGAGGAAATGGAGGCACAGAAGAATTAAGGAATTGGCCCAAGTTTGCACAACCAGAAAGGGCAAATGGGCCGGGCAGTGGGCACTGGCTGTCCACCTGGCTCCTTTCACACTGTCAGGACCACAGCCATGTACCCTGGCTCACCCTGCCCTGCTCACTCTCCTCTATTTGATGAAGGTAGCCAACAGCAACTGAAGCTCCTCCAGGGCCTCACCTAGGATGACTGTTTAGTCGGGGCTCACGGAATATTTCCATGAATGGATGGATGGATGGATGTCGAATGGAAGGATGAGTGGGTGAGTGGGTGGATGGATGGATAAATAGATGGATGGATGGGTAGATGGATGGATGGATGTCTGGATGTGTGGATGGATGGATGGGTGGATGGATGGATAAATGGATGGATGGATGGGTAGATGGATGGATGGATGTCTGGATGTGTGGATGGATGGATAGGTGGACGGATGGATGGATGGGTGGATGGATGGATGGGTGGACGGATGGATGGGTAGATGGATGGATGGGTGGATGAATGGATGGATGGGTGGATGGATGGATGGATGGGCAGATGCATGGATGGGTGGATGGATGGATGGGTGGATGAATGGATGGGTGGACAGATGGATGGGTGGGTGGATGAATGGATGGGTGGATGAATGGATGGGTGGACGGATGGATGGGTGGACGGATGGATGGGTGGACGGATGGATGGGTGGACGGATGGATGGATGGGTGGATGGATGGATGGGTGGATGAATGGATGGGTGGATGGATGGATGGGTGGATGGATGGATGGGTGGACGGATGGATGGGTGGGTGCATGGAGGGATTGATGGTGGCTGGATGGACAAATGGATGAAGGGATGGATGGTGAATAGATGAATGGGTGGATGATTGCATGGATGTATGGATGGATGGATGTCGAACGGATGAATGGATAAATGGATGGTGGATGGGTGGGCAGATGGATGAATAAATTAGTGGATGGATGGGGAGAAGCCTTCCCTCAACTTGCCCAGACACTTCTGGCTTCCCCAGCTTCCTATGGTGAGACACAAGAGAACACCCTTCCAGGAGCTGTAATGGTGGCAGAGCACAGGGCTCCTCTTCTGGGAAGCCTACCCTGGTCCCTCACATCAGGCCGAGGCCTCTCTCAGACACTCTCACAGTCCCTGCCCTTCTTAGCATGGGCACGGCACTGGGCCATGGCTATCACATCTCAGGTCATTTCCTCTTCTCTGGTGGGTGGTAGGGCTGGAAGGTTTTATCTGGCTGATTCCCAGAGCCAGGCAGATAGTGCTCAGTGCATGCTTGGGGAGCAGACAATAAACGAAGGTGCTTCCAGACAACTGAGAATGTCCTCCAGCACCCCCATGCTGTCCTTTCCCAGTGGCCTGTCCTCACCTCTCCATTTCACATCCTCTTCCTTCTTATTCATGGGCTCTACTGAAGGACATGGAAACCCTTTTCCTGGTTACTCTGCCTCTTTGGAAATGAGTTGCGATGTTTTCCAGGTCCAGCATCCCAGAGTCATTGTCCTGTGGAAAGCACAGGGTTGCAGTTTTCCCCTAGAAGCCATGTGACAGTGGCCAGTCTCCCAAGCAGAGGCCACAGGTGGGCTTGTTCATCTCAGCACCCTTTGGGTCCTGGCGCATAGTAGGTTCTTAGCAAAAGTCTGGCTGGGTGGAGACGGGCCAGGCCGGACCCAGTCGGGTTATATTTAGTGCCTTCCCTGCAGCTGACTCAGTCTCTCCAAGCCCAGCCTTCTTCCTTCTCCCTGTGGCACGTCGGGTTACAGGAGCTCAGTGACTCACTGCCTTCCGTATCAGGCCTGATGTTTTGATATCAGCTCTTGCAAATAGCTCAAATCTCAACAGGCCAAGTGTAAGCAAATACCTCGCCAACCCCCATGAAGCACAGCTCCTCCTGCTCTTTGACATACAAACATGGTCATTGGCAAAGGACTCTTGGTGCAGGCAGTGTTGTCTTTGGATGCCCTGCAGATAGCAGATAGCCAACTCCAGCTTCTTCCCGGACTTGGCCCAGGTATGCGTGCATAAAAAGACGCTGGCCTGGGCCTCCTTTTGGCCTAATCGAGAGAGGCATGCTTTTCCTCCAAATGGTTCCTTGTAATGGTTCTACTTCCCAGGAGTTCTGTTTTTCTCAGCAGAGCCTGGAGCTCAGCCACAGTCCGGCTGGCTGCGTGGAGCAGGGCCCCAGGGTCCGTGAACTGGGACCAATCGGCCCATCCTTTCCCCTTGCACCCAGCTGCCCGGCGTCAGATGTGGAGGAGGGAGATGCTGGAAGCTGCATGCGAGATATGCGGGTCCTACAGGCTGCTTCCGGGATGATGTATTTCTCAGGTGGTACCAGCCCCGCCAGAGACCACCCCGATGCTCACGGATGGACTTTGAGCTGTGTGCTCAGCCCACCCTTGGAGGAGAACTCTGCTGGAGACATCTCCCTTGAACCCAAAGCCGGCTTCCTTGCCACACTGTGGGCATGACGGGTCAGATCAGCAAGTTAGGAAGTGATTCATAGACAGGTGCTGCGGAGTCAGTTTTGAATGACAAACGGAACCAATTAAGTTCAGTAGCGAGCTTGCTCCCCCCGTGTTCCGACCTGTACCTGGAGCTAGTCACCTTTGACAAAATATATCAAAGGCATCAAGAGTGTGTCCCCCACAACGGTATTACCTGGATCCCTTTCAGGTCCTCACCAGCCACGTTTAAACATCTATTCAAGCCCAGGAAATAGATTCAAACGGTTTATTAAAAATCTAATCACAAGCACTTACATGACACAAACGGTTCTGAGCTGCATCCGCCAACCCCACGGCCTCTCCGAGGGGAGGCGCAGCGCGGCCGATCACCCGGAATTTGAACGGGGGTGTTTAGAAGCCGAGGAACATTTTCATCTTGATCTTTCTTTGTGGATGTTGCTATTGTTATTTTTTTCTGTTGAAAAAGACAAAGTTGGGAGGACGCGTCGTCTTTCCTCCCTGGAGGGGCCAGCCATGACTTATTCTGGCAGATCTGCCTCTGCTGATGTTATCAGGATGTGAATAAAAACTCACGGGAAAACAAGAAAAAATCCTGCTGAATTTAAAGCAGCGCAACATGCTTTCCGGGTGGGTCTCTGTCTGCTGTCCTGAGCCGGGACACCTCCCTGGTGACTGCCTTGGAGTCAGGGCGGGAGCGGCTGGGCTTGGGGGAGACACTCTCTTTGGGGTGAGGCATGGTTCGTGGCCTTTGCTTGGCTTCAGGCTTTCTGGATCTCTGGATCCTTCACAGACGCTCAGAGCAGCCATGGAAGCAGGGGCCTCCTTTGGCGTCTTCCTACCCAGGGCCCAGCCAGAGCCAGGGCTCCACCACCCAGGGCTCAACCATGGTGCCCTTTTCTGGTGGCCGAGACCCCCCAACACCTCCCTCCAGACAGAGGGGTCGGAGGCTGGCCCATGTCTGGCTCCAGAGCTGGGAAGTCCACCGCGGGGACGCATCTGCCAGGGCGGTCTCCTAGTGAACGTCGGGCGGCTCCTCAGCCACTGGCCCTCCCCTCCTCCCCTCTGTTGGGAATGGGTAGACTGTTTTCTAGAAGGTTCCCTGACTCTTTGAGGGTTTGTGTCCTCTGGCCCGTCAGATACGGAACGTCCCCCAAACCTGTTGTCCCCGTCGCCCCCTCCTGCTCTCTGCAGACATGACTTGACTTCCACGTGAAGTCGCTTCTGTTTCATCTCCCTCTCTAAACAGCTGCTACTTTTAAATGATTCTTCAAAGCGCAAAGAGTTAGTTTGATCCTTCCTCAGAGTCTTCTTCTTTTGAAGGCAAGGTTGCCTTTTTAATTTAATATCTCATTTAATTAAAACAATATAACAAAATCCTAACATTTAGAATCAGTGCACTCACTAGTGGCTTTATTAATTCTCATCAATATAAAACATACATTCAGAAGTGTAAGTGCTTTAAAACCCACTCCTTCCACTTTTGCCGGGATGTTATATTTATACACAGAGTCTACAGCGGGGTCAGAAGTTCTCCCTGGGAACCCAGGGAACTGCGGGACCGCACGTGTCTGTGGACAACGAACACTTGAGCCTGGCGCTTTCGGGAGCTGTTAGCTTGGCAGCTGTCACATTCCAGCCGCTCCCCAAAAGCCATTTGGCTGTGGGTGTGTTGGGCCTGGGATCAGCTGAAAGGTAGCATCTAGGGGTGTCCCCACCTCACTCAACCACACCAAAGAGCTTACATTGAACCTTCCTCTCTGCTAGAAGAGACCCCTCCCAAGTCACGCCGGCCATGAAACCCTCATGTGCTTCCTGTCCAAATGGAGCAGAGACCTCTGCATGGCAGTTATGTCCCTGAACTGCAAACCCTAAAGATGCTTGCTTTATCCTTTTTTTTTTTTCTGAGATGGAGTTTCGCTATTGATGTCCAGGCTGGAGTGCAGTGGCGTGATCTCGGCTCACCAACCTCTGCCTCCCGGGTTCAAGAGATTCTCCTGCCTCAGCCTCCTGGGTAGCTGGAGCACACCTGGCTAATTTTTTTTGTATTTTTAGTAGAGACAGGGTTTCTCCATGTTGACCAGGCTGGCCTTGAACTCTTGACCCCAGGTGATCCACCCACCTCGGCCTCCCAAAGGGCTGGGATTACAGGCGTGAGCCACTGCACTAGGCCCTTGTTCCATCTTTAACCAGTGGTCAGCATCCTGAAAACAAAGGCTAGCAAAATAAAACACGCACGTGCAGCCCCCTCACTCCCCAGGATGCTACAAAGTTCTCTTTGTGCGCTATAGACGGAGCAGACCGGCGTGGTGTGCGCAGACACGGGTATGGCCGGGTGTTATGCAATACCGTGTTAACCACACATTCTAATAAAAAAATAAAATAAATAATAATAAACATTTGACCTAGAGTAGAGATCTTTCACGAGACGCCCTAATCATTTTTCTGCTCCGACCTCAGTTTTTTCTGGAATGGCTCCAGCAAGCCCAGGGTGGCACGGCGGCGTTCTTCTCTCTGGGAACAAAAGGTCTTTCTTGGTCCTCAGGGCTGTCAAGTTTATCCAAATATTCTCAGCTTACTACTAGCCCCTTTCTGAATTGATATTTCCAATAAAAGGACACTTTGTATCTTTAAGCCACACTGGCCCCCGGCAGGCTACGGAGGCTGGGAGGCCTGCTGCACAGCCCGGGTAGGCACAGCCTGGGAGACGGGCGGGGAGAGAGCGTCCCGGCATACTGAGTGGGAATGGGCAGGGAGGGCCAGGGCAGGGGTCACGACCGTCCACTTGAGAGGAGAAGGCAGAACTCAGAGAGACTGCTCACCCTCCTGTCAGGACATCAGCATGTCCCCGAGCCCTGCTGCATTGGGTCTAATTTTGGCCAAGCCTGTCTAGTCTGCAAGCAGCCGCCAAGCGCATTAAGTCATGAAATCGTGCTCGGTGGCAGGAAAGAATTCATTCCAGCCGGGCCAAGCTGTGCGAAGCCTGTGTTCTCTGGCTGTCGGCACGCTGGGGTGTGAGAGCCCCCCTTGAGCCACAGGCCAAGGGTTATTTCTTAGCCTCACCTCTTCCCCATCTTCCCAGACCCTCCCAGGCCCCACAGGCTGGTTCTATGTGCATGTGGCATGAACACATATGTGTATGTGTGCACATGTGCATATGTGTGCATGTGCAGAGTATGTTGTGTATGCCTGTTTGCATGTGTGCATGTGTATGTACGTGCGTGCCTGCACGTGTGCACATGTGTGAATGTGTGTATGTGCAAGTGTGTGCAAGTGTGCATGTGTGTTCATGTATGCCTGTGTATGTATGTGTATATCTGTGTGTGTTCATGTATGTGTGTGCATGCATGAGTGTATCGTGTGCACATGTGCATGTATGTGTGTGTGCATGTGTATGTGTATGTGTGCATGCATACATGTGCATGTATGCATGTATGTGTATGCATACATGCGTGTGCATATGTGCACGTGTGTGCGTGTGTGCATGTATGTGTGTGCGCATGCATGTGTGCATGTGTGTGTGTATGCATGAGTGTATGTGTGTGCATGTGTGCATGTGTGTGCACGTGCATCCCTGTGCACATATACCCATGCAACTAACACCCTTCAAAGTTGTCTCTGCAGCCACACAAAGGGCATTTCCTTCCACTCTAACCTCCACCAAACGGCTCTGATTAGCACGAATGATAATTCTCATTAATCACCTTTGGCTGCTGTAGAATGGAAACGGGGCCGCGGCGAGGTGACGGGAGCCACTTAGGTGGGATTTATGACCTGTGTGTGCAGCTCCAGGCCCTGACACCTCTGCCTGCAGCTGACACTCGGTGCTGCTGGCCGCCCAGCACAGAGCCCCCAGTATTCCTTCTCCTTGTCTGCTGGCTGAGTCCGGGGGCGCCAGCAACCCCATGGATCCCCACATGGTCCAGAGCTTTGAAAAGCAGTGGTTCTTTCAGGTTCTGTGGTGGAGTAGAGCGTGGCTTCGGGGGATGGGCCTGCCTGGCATGTGAGGAGGAAGAGGCAGGAGGGAGCATGTGGACCGGCCAGGAAGTCCTTCCTCCCCAAACCCAGCCATAGCCCTTTCCTCTCCCTGGCTCTCAGGGACATAGTCTGCCCCCGGCAGACCGTGCCAGACCATGGGGATGGCATCTGGCACGTGAGTGACACACAGCAGGTGCCTGGCAGGTAGGCTGAGTATGCGGGAGAGGAGGATGGAGGCCTGGGGACCCCAGGGCCACTGCACCCACCCAAGGCCCCCTGGGTCAGACTCCGTGTTGGGGCCCATGTGACCCAATTGCCACTTTCCCCAACAGACCCAAAAGGAACGCACAGTGCTGGCTCCAGGCTGCTGCCCCGGACCCCTGGCTGAGTGTTTCCCTGGCTCAGACAAGCCCATTTTCTCCTGGGAACCGGCGCCTTCCCTCCCTTTGCATCCCCTGGGAGGAAATTTCGGGGGCCCGGCACTGGGTAAGACTTCCCCAGGCTACAGAGGGAACCAGGGACAGCATGCACACACAGACCTGGCAGTGCTCGGAAGGCTGTGCTCATTGTGTGGGAAAGGCAGCGCCCAGAAACCACAGGGTCCCCAAAGCATGCCGCTTCCTTCCGAAGCAACGTGTCCTGCTCAGGGCAGCTGGGCTGGGGCGGCCTGGGCCCATGTTGGGCCTCGGGGCCTCCTGGCCCAGCCATGAACACGAAAGCTGTGCTCTGCCTCTGGCTTCCATAGGGCCCACCTGTCCCCTGAGCAGCTGAGTGGGGGAGGAAGCATTGCCTGGCAGCAAAAAACTATGCTGCCGTCAGCCTGGTTTAATTTTGCCCTTGCACCAGGGGGCCACGTGCAGGAGCCCAGGGTCATTACTAGGCTGTTGCCGGGGATGAGGGGCTGAGCGGTGGGAATCCGGGATGTGGACGGCTCCGTGGAGGCCGGGGTCAGAATGGAGGAGGAGTGGTCCTTCCAGGGCTTGTCTAGAAAGTGCCCCAGGCGGGGCGGGTGTCACCCTGTTAACCTCCGGGTGCTTCAAGAGTCTGCGGTTCCTCGCTGGGCACTTTTGGGTTTGTAAATTACCAGGTCAAGTTGAGGCTGCCATGCAGGGTGACGTGGGGGCCACTTCATGGCAAAATCAGGGGACCCTGAAGAACTGTTAAACCACGCACGACGCAGACCTCCGCCCACCCAAGGAAAAGTGTTGCTCTGTCTTCTTTTCTTAAGCATCTTCACTGCCACGTCACGGCCACGGTGGGTGGATTTGGGTGGGTCGGACCCCTATTCCCTTCTAGAAACTCACCTGGAGCGCTCAGAGGACTGAGGCTGAGTAGCAGGACTTTGCATTTCATGCAACAAGATGCGGGGGAGGCATGTAAGCGCCACCCCCACCGCAGACAAAATGAGCGAACTTAGGAGAGGTTGGGGTGGGCTTAGAGGGCGGCTCTGGAGGCACTGCCTTCGGCCCGGCTGCTTTTGCTGGAGGTGGGGCTGCGGCGGGCCTGCGTGGTGATGTTGGGAGTTTTCTGCTTCCTCCTCCTTCCTTCCTCCTCCTCCTTCTTGGAAAGGATTTTGGTCTGACATCTCAGCTTCCTGAGTTTTTCCTCTTGGGTGGCTGCTGTCACTTTGGAAAATGGCCATCAGGTGGGCGCTGCATGGCCTCGCCTTGAAGGCCGATTCTGAGCTGTGCACCTGCCGTGCGGCCACCACGGCGGCTTGTTTGCAAGGAGGCCTTGTTGGGGGACAATGGGAGCTTACAATGAACTTCATGCTCATGAAATTAAGGCAGGATCAGACTCTCACAAAGGAAGACACCACTTGATGGCACTCAGGACGCCCCATGAAAAGCCAACTGCCGGAATGCAGGACCCAGGTGCAGGAAGGACTTGGCAGAGGCTCCGAGTCCCAGCTCCCCAGTGCTCGCCGGGATCCCTTGGCCCTGAGCATCTGGAACCAACAGCCCAGAGATCCGTCCGTGTTGGGAGGAATTTCCCGGAGATGAATACCTTCCTGGGGTACGTTAAATTAAGGACAATGTGAGCTTGTCCATCTCACGTGGGATGCTGCTGTGTTCAATAAGTTGTGAACGGAGAATGACAGTAGACAGACAGCAGTCAATGGGACACCGTCCCGAGGGGTGGGCAGCCCCTCTCACACTGTTGGGGCTCTGAGGTGCAGTCAGGAGTGGACAGCCGCCTTTCACCGCCCTGACCCCAGGGCTGGAGGGCTCTGGCCGTCTGCCTCGGGTCTTCCCAGTGGAGCTCGTCTGTGCACGGACTTAGCCTGGCCCAGTCAGGAAGCCCCCACTCCTGCAGGGTGGGCAGTAGCCTCTCAGATGTCAGGGTCCTTCTCTCTGCTCCCTGGAGAGCAGCCAGGAGGGGCCGATTTGCCCCTAAATAAATATGCACGCTGTGGTGTCTTCAAATCCCAGGGCAACGCTGAGCTGAAAAGACGGCTCACTCCTCTGTGAAACCCTAACGGCTCCAGGAGCCCCTGAGAGTGCCCTGCAGGGAAGGTTGTGCTGGCCCCTGCCTCCCGGGGCTCCCTGGGAGGAGACAGTCTTGGTGGCGGGAATTTCAGGATCTGTGAGGCTGCAAGGAGACCTGGCCGGCTTTGTGACAGCCTTGAGAGGGCTCCATCGCCTGGAAGATTCTTCCCGTTGTGGGATTCATGGTAGGTGCTTCCAGAGAGTTCCAACGAGACACACTCCTGCTCTTTAGAAAGCAGCATCTGTGACCCGAAGGCCCTTGGCAGTGCAGGGTGACCCTGGCTCCTCTTCCCCGTCTTCCACCGGTTCCCACTGTGAGCCTGGCCTGGTGTCCCGGCCAACACCCGAGCCCCACCCGGCTGAGCTGCCTCAGCCCCTTCTGACCCGTCTCTGGCCGCCCCACTCCCGGGCACCTCCGAAGCCTCCCTGTTGATTCCTTAGCTCTTCTTGCCAGAACCATGATGCCCAGGGTGAGCTGGAGGCTCCTTTGACCGCCTGGTCACCAGCTGGAAGGACTCCTGGGGTGCCCCGTGCAGGGTGAACCAGCACACACACCACATGCACGCTACACATGGCTCCAGAACTTTCCGTCAAGTTTGACATTTGCACACACTCACGTGCCAGTGGCATGTCTGCTGGAGGAGGACGGGGTCACTGGGGCTAAAATGAGGACAAAGGCTGGGGAGGGAGTTAAGGACACTCCTTGTTCCTTGAAGAAATGTCTGCCTTGGGATGGGATGGATGGGATGGAGCGGACAGAGATGCCTTCCTTCCCCTTCCAGATGCACGTCCCTGGGGCCAGCTGGCCACCAGCAGACACCCCTCCAGGACTGTGGTCACATCTCGCCACCTGGCCGGCGTCTTCTATTCCATTCTTCACCCCAGCCCATGTGGGGTCTTCTCCAAAAGCCCCAGGATGCCGTCCTTCCGATGCCCCCTGTGCTCCCGCTCCAAGAAGCTCAGGGTCCGGTGGGTGTCGCACCCTGTGTGAGCTTCAGGGTTCCAGTGGGGTGGGACGTGGACTGTGGCCAGAGGATCAGCAGGGCCACGTGCCACAGAGGTCCTTCTCTTTGTAGCCTTTTCCTTTCCTCCACAGAGCCGCAATGATCTTGTCCTGCACAGCACTTTCAGGGGCCGTTCTGCTTGCTGGCTGTGAGGGAGGGGGCAGCTGCCCAGACACTGGCGGAGGGTCCAGGCCATTAGTGCCCAGTGTTGGCTCTGGGTCCTGGATGGCTTCAACATGCGGTCCCAGAGACCCCCGTCTCCAGCCCGGCTGGGCACTGGGGTGCAGCCGAGGCCTGTACTGAGGAGGATCCCAGGGAAGACGTCCCACGGGCTATGATGCCAAAGGCAGATGCTTCATTTAGAGGCAGACGGGGGCCTCTCAAAGGGCGTCTGTGGCACCCTCTGTGCACCCCCAGAGCTGAAACGTAGGGTGAGGACTGCTGCCTCTTGAAACTGTCCCCCACTTCAAAAGGCCACTCCTGGGCTCCATGGAACACCGTCCCGCAGCCACTGCGCCACCGTTCGTCAGTGTCCTCTCTGAGAGCCCACAGCGCCCGGCTGCCAGCCGCCCACCTCCTTCCTGCCGCGGAACGGCACCTGCATGTCTGGCCTCGGGGGTGTGACTTTCCAGGGATGTCCCACTTTGGAAAAATGCAGTGGCCTGGTCCCGGCGGGGGTTCCTGCTGGGAGCCAGGCAGGTGGCGGCTCTTCCGCTCCTGTTGCCGGCCCTGAGCTGTGGCCGTCGCTCTCGGTCAGTTGGACTCCCATCCTGATGGCTGTGCCAGGCCTGTGCTTGTCTCTCCCAGAGGCCCATGCAGCCTTCCCTCCTGCCCATGACCCAGGGAGGACATCAGAGTGGCATCCACACCACCGACCACTCCCGCACTTGGCCCGGCCTCCACTGGCGGTTCACGGGCAGGCCTGGTGCCCCAGGACAATGTGCTGCTGGGTCTCGGCTGGTGACAGAGGTGACCGGAAGCCACGGGCACTGTTTTTAGCCTCTGTTTCTGGCTGGGGTCCTGTGGCCTGACAGAGAGGTGCATGCCATCACAGAGCAGGACCTCCACCCCGGCTGAGCAGAGCCTGGAAGGCTTGATCATCCAAGAACAGAGAGCCAGCACGGGCTCCAGAAGACTCCACCACGTCCAGAGGGGACCAGTCACTCTGGCCCCCAAGTGCCCTCAGCCGCATTCAAGCTGCCTCGGAAAATGTGTCCCAGGCCTGCCGCTCCTGATCAAGAGCACACAAGCCCTGCACATGTGTTCAGCATTACAGCGCCATGTCCTGGACGACGAGATAAAAGAGGTGTTGGATTCGTTTACCAGAGCTTTCAGAGATGTGACAATTAGGGACGGGGGACTGCGGCCTGCTAGCGGGGACGCATGGAGTTAATTACGCTCACTGTTTCTTCCCGACGGCTGCTGAGCCGGCCGAAGGGACCCGTTCTGAGCTGGGCGGCCGGGATGCTGTCTGCACGTGCGTACGGCACCCGTCTCCGGAGCGACCACATGGGCGGCCCTTGTCTGGTGCCACCTTCTAAGTAAACAGCACTGTGAGCGCGGGCATGGTCTCGGGCCAGGCCCGTTTTTCCCACCTCCCGTTCTGGCTGCCACTGACTGATCAACCAGTGCATTCCCCTTAGTCACAGAGGACTCTTTTTTTTTTTCCAAGGGGGAAAGAAGTCAAGATTGCCAAAATTTTTCTAAAGACCCTTTAAGACAAGGCCCAAAGAGCCGGAGCCGGAGCTGAGTGCTGAGGAGGATAAACAGCGATGACAGGTGGAGGGGAGGCTGAAACCCGAGCCCCAGGGAGCTGCAGGGAGCGTGGGATGCAGATGGCATGGACAGGCCCCCTTGGGAGGAGCAGCCACTGCCGCGGCCAGCTGCGAAGCCCGCTGCTTCCTGCCTCTTTCGGAAGCTCTGCCTCAGTCCCTGGCCGGAAGGGAGACCCTGATGGGTCTGAGGCTGTTTTTATGACCGTGAATACCTGGGACCAAGGGAGCTGTCCTTGGCCAGGAGGGTCAGCAACTTCAACAACTCTGCTTTTAAAAATACGCGTAAGCCTGGGCAACATGGCGAGACCCCATGTCAACAAAAAATGTCAATATTAGCTAGGCATGGTGGCACGTGCCTGTAGCCCCAGCTACTCGGGAGGCTAGGGTGGGAGGATCGCTTGAGCCGGGGAGGTGGAGGCTGCAGTGAGCCGTGAGGGAGCCACAACACTCCAGCCTGGGTGACAGAGTGACACTCAAAAATTGATACTTGTCTATTTGAAGATTCTAGTTGGCCAGCAGGGACTCCGAGAGTCAACCAGCTGCTGGATGACCCAAGATGACAACATGAGCCTCAGTGGCCACGCTCTCCCCGTCCCATTCCTCACGGCTGCTGGCCGTGGTGCGCGTCTTTGTGGCTCGCCCACCTCCTTTGCGGCCCAGGAGGAGTGTCTGTTTTCCTCAAAGCGGTTTGAGTTCGGAACGAGCTCCCTCCTCCCCGGCAGGAATGGTCACATGCCGTGACTCTGGAGATAGGGACGAGGTGGGACTCACATACAGGGTCCTCTGGTGGGGGCTGGTTATCCTCAGCTCTGCTCACACACGCAGTGGAGTTTGTTCATGGGAGTCCTGCCTGCCTGCGCTCCGGGAAGATGGTCCACATTTGGTATCCCATTTGGAAATGTTTCTGAGCTCTTTGGCAAGGGCCATGGGCAGGGAGGGGTCCGAGAGCTCCTCTTCCAGCCCCGTGGGAGGGTTCAGGGCTCTGCCTGGTGACGGGAACGGGGCACCGGAACCTTATTCCAGCTGAATTCGAAACCGTTGCCAGGAGTCTGGGGTGCGGTGGCTGCCTCCGGAGACAACCCCTCCTCCACTGTGGGAGATTTTCTGTGCCTGCTGGGGCCTTTTGCCCTCTGTCCCCATGGCTGCCACCCGCTGCCCATGTCTCCCCCTCCAGTGCCCTCGGCAGGGGGGAAGGTCTCACATCCAGAGAAGACCTGGTTCAGGTCCTGTGTAACTAAGGTTCCCTGGCAGGCAGGCTGGGCGCCCGGAGGTGGAACCGGGAGTCTTATGGTGACCACAGCGACAAGGACACCCTTCCCTCCAAAGCCAGAAAGTGACCTACTACACCATGTCTGTGTGGTCCACGCTGCCCTGGGCAAGCCCCACCACGTGGCTCTGGGGTGGACCCACACTGGGCACCCCAGGTAGCCATGCACCCTCCTAAAATGGTCTAGGCAGACTCAGCTCTCGAGCGAGCACGTCGGCGAAGGCACAGCGACACTCACGATTGGGCCACTTGCTCAAGGCCAGCGCGGCTCCATGGCTCTGTTGTATGGAGACCGCAGGGTCTCTCTGCCCCCCCGCTGTGGACGACAGGGTCTGGGTCACTTCCTGCTGCGGGGCCTGTCCTGGGCACAGCAGGATGTGGGTGGGGCAGGACCCCTGGGTGCCAGATGTCAGCAGCACCCCCAGAGGTGACCACCACAACTATCTCCAGGCATTGCCAATGTCCCCTGGGAGTCAGAGCAATCTGGGGTTGAGAAGGACTGCTGGAAGGCCCCTGCTCCGGAGGCAGAGTAGCTTGCCGCCATAGGTGTAGATGACTGGGCAGGAAGAGGCTGGGTGAAGCATCCAAACGAACCAAGGGTGATGCCCTTTGTGGAGCTGTACCTCTCCGTCAGCACTGGCTGGGGGCCTGTGGGGGGATCGGTGCTTCCTAGATCAAGAAGAAAGAGGGGCGGACCCAGGGCTCTGGAGCGCTGTGACCCTGAGCCTCCCAGGGCCAACAGCCCAGGCCCCATGGGGGGACTTTCCATCCAGCCTGTTCACTGTGCTCCATTTCCCGAGGCTGAAGCTGGAGACCTGGGAGGGAAGGAGACGGTGGGAGGTTCTCCAGCTCAGGGAGGGTGCAGGGCTGGCACTGAAGAAACCACCAGGCATATCCAGCCAGCAGGGTCTCCTGAAGGACGGGCTTCATTCATGCAGTGAGCGCTGTTGTGAAGAGCAGGAAGCGGGAAGGCAAGAGCCTTCTTTTTCAGGAGGGCCCAGCAGGGCCTGAGGTCCCTGTTCATGGCCCAGGAGGAGGCACGCAGACTCTGGAGGCCAAGAGCCAGGTCTGCCGGCAGGTGGATGGGCCGCTCAGGCTGCCCAGGGCCCGGCCCCAGACAGCAGCGACAGGGCCGGCATGCAGCCTTCCTTGGGGCCGAAGGCCATTTACACAGCAGAAGCTCCTCATCTGCACCCAGCTGAGGAGGGAGCAGCTTTCAGAGTTCTCCCTGGGGTTGCTGTGGGCGAGCTGCAGCTGGGTGCAGCCTCCGTATCTGGACAAAGTCCAGGCTGGTGCGTTTGCTCCAGGGCCTGTGGAGTGGAAAGCAAAGCCACTCAGCTGTCAGGATACTCGGCGCTCCCGCTGCCGGGATCCAGGGTAGCCAGCGGTGCCCGGGTTCTGAGCGTCCCTACAGTTTATCAGCCTCCTGGCTGGAGATAAGAAGTCATCACGCTGGCCCACTCTCCCTCTGCGCCTGGGTCCGTCCTGTGCCCGCCTGCCGGAGCTGCCCCATCTGCCCAGCGACTTCATGCCTCTTGCTGTCAGCTTGCTGGTCTGTAAAGTGGGTTTAGAGACTGGGCCTCCTCCTGGGGCCGCTCTGGGGCAGGGCTAAGATCGTCCATGGGATGCGCTCCGTAGAATAGCATCCAGACCCCGCAAATGCTCCATGGGCTGTCTGGGCAGCTGCGGCTTTTATTTTTAAATACTCTGCACCCAAGCAAGGAAAAGCAGAGCTCGGGGGAGGCCTCCCCTGGCTGTTTCCTGACACCGTTTCTCTGCTGGAGAGGGAGAATTTCAAATGCCTGCCTCCCACTCCTGTGTCCTGGAAAGGCAGGTCAGGTGTGGACGTGGGGTCTGTTCTCCGTCTGGCTGATGAGACGGCGGCCGTGCGATGATCATCCATTAGGCCAGTGTGGCTGCCATGGCCTGGGGCACTGTCACCTTTGGAGATGGTGGCTTGGCGCAGAGGGGCTGGGGGGTCTTTGGAACAATTCCGCAAACACGAGGCATGTGGCCTGCTCCAGCCCCTGCATAACGCGCCTGCGCCCGCATGCTGGGGTATACAAAGACACGATTTGCTCAAGATGAGGGAGGTCCTCGTGGGAGTCACGGGAAAAGCAAAGGCACCGTTTCCAGAACATGAAAGGACTTGTGCCCTGAAAGTTGTGCTGGGTTTGAAGTCCGTCACCTGCCACCAACTGGCCACTTGTTCTCATCGGTAGGTGCCCGGGAGAGCGGGGAAAGGAGTCTTTGCTTACGTTCACCTCGGATCTTACAGCTTGGTTGTTTTTAGAGTAGCAAAGGGCTGGGGTCAGCAGGGTACCCTGACTTTCACACACACACCAGCTGGGCAGGCAGGACTCGCCTCTTGGTGGTCCAAGCACTGTCTCGGGGACTGGTGGGCAGAACCCCTGGCGGCTCAGACTCTCAGGGCGGTGGCTGCATTTCTCCGGGCTCTAGTTTCTCATCTGGGGGTCACAGGAGGGAAGGTGTGTGGCCAGCGTGGCAGCCCCCAGCAGGAGAGTGCCCACCGTGGAGAGAAGCTGCCTGCGTTTTGACTGTTATCCTGCACTCCAGGCTGTAGGGTGGGGGGCCCGACAAACCCCCCCTCCTCCAAACGAGAGCTGCTACCAACAGAGTGCTTGAGCCCAGCTCCCCAGGGCGGCACCAACCAGCAGGGACTGTTTAGTTCAAACGCTTGCCTAGGACACAGGAAACGGAGCCAAGCCCCCGCCAGGCTTAAGAAATGGAAAGAGGTGCTGTGTTGGAAGGGTGGGCGCTGTTGACTGGTGATGTCAGATGGCGGGGGCGTGTGGCCACCTCCCTGCATTAGAGCCTTCTCACTTTGCACCTGATACCATGCACGCCTCCCCCACACCTCCCTGCCAGGCCTCAGGCCCTCCCCTAGATGCAGCTGTAGAACCTGGAGCTCGGAGCGCCTGGTACACCTGCAGGTCTGGGTGTTCTGTGGCCCACAATCCAACACTCACCTTGGCTGGCCTGCGAGGCTTGGTCTCAGTGCAGCAGCCCTGGCTTTGTCCCAGGGGTCCCCTCCTGGTGCTCAGCCACGGGGCACACTGTGGACTTCTGCCTCTGCTCAGACTTCCGCCTCCCCAAGCTCTGGAATGACCGACCCTACTCCCTTCAGCAAGCCCAGCCCTGGCCGGGTGGCCCTTCACGGTGCCAGCCATCCTGCCTCCTCCGCCTAGGAATGCAGGGCCCTCTCCTCTGGGAGCGAGGAGACCTCGCCATCCATCAGGGTGCCCCTCCTGTCTGTGCATGACTTGGCATCAGCGGCCTCTTACCCGGGTCAGGATTTAGACTGCATCCTGGTCCTACCCTGCTCTGTCGCAGCCATGGAGCCAGCGTTGACTCAGCAAAGAGGAAAGGAAATTGCTCTCATGTCCAATATAAACAGACCCCCCTGCAAACACCCCAGTAGCACACAGCTACGGCCCTTCTCCCTGGAACCCCAGACACTCCAGCCTGGAGAATATGGCTATGAGTCCCCCTGGCCACTCTGTGACCCCGTCCACCTATGGCCGGTGCCTGTGGTCAAAGGGCTGAGGGCCTGGAGGACCCGAGTAATGCAATGCAGAGTCTGGAGGCGGCTCTATGCAATGGTTTTTTTCTTTTCTGCGATGGAGTCTCACTGTGTCGCTCAGGCTGGAGTGCAGTGGTGCAATCTTGGCTCACTGCAACTTCTGCCTTCTGGATTCAAGCGATTCTTTTTCCTTAGCCTCCTGAGTAGCTGGGATTACAGGCTCCCATCACCACACCCGGCTAATTTTTATATTTTTAGTAAAGACGCGGTTTCCCCATGCTGACCAGGCTGGTCTCAAACTCCTGACCTCAGGTGATCCGTCCACCTTAGCCTCCCAAAGTGCTGGGATTACAGGCGTGAGCCACGGCGCCCGGCCCAGCAATGGTTCTTTATCTGCAGCCTCTCAAATACTATGCAATCCGAAATCCGCCGCCACTTCACGTTTAACAGACGTTTGTAATCGCTTAAGGTTTCTCTGCGGAGTTCGAAGGACACAAGTGCCTGGGGCAGGACCCGGTTCCGTGAGCGTGGCTGGGGGAGGACAGCCACCCAGAGCCCGGAGCTGGTTCCGTGAGCGTGGCTGGGGGAGGACAGCCACCCAGAGCCCGGAGCTGGTTCCGTGAGCGTGGCTGGGGCAGGACAGCTGCCCGGAGCCCGGAGCTGGCCACGCTTCCCCTTTCTCTTGGGGCTGTGTGGGCTCAGCAGTGTGGGGTGGGCAACCCTGCATCCACATGTGTGCCCAGAGCTCCCCTTGGCTTCTGGAAAAACCCCCAAGGTCTACAGAGCTGCTCCCAGCTACGCCTGTCATTGCTGCTGGCTTGGCTGGGAGCAGGGGTCCTCAGGGTGGGGCCGCGTGACAAAACACGGAGGCGGGAGGCGGGAGGTCCGGCCCCAAGCAAGACCCCCTTGGCCACTCTCTGGCTGCCTCGGCATCCCCAGACCTCCACAGCCTGAGCTGGGATTGTTCTGCTGTCTCTGCAAAGCCCATGGGTGCAGTGAGGTGACGCAGCTCGATGCTTTGCCAGTTGCAGGGTGTCCTGTGGGCTAGACTCACCCCCTGTGGCCTGGGCCCTCAGCCCGTGGTCCCCAGCACTCGGCTGGGGTGGAAGCGCGTGGCGGGAGGGAGCCATCCTCGGGCTTCATGGCCCTGGTGCCTGCCAGAAGCCAGGGCCAGCGCAGCGATTCCTCGGATGACGCCAAGGACAGACACGGCCGCTGTGGAATGGCTTCCCACGTGGGCATTCAGGCCACTTTCAGATGTGACAAGAAGGGCCCTGGGCCTCCCCCACCCCAGTGAGGGTCCCGCCAGAGCCCCCCGGGCCGAGCCAGGTTTCTGCAGGGACCCAGGCCGCTGATGAGGAGTGGGCGTCCCAGGCCCACCAGCCGCCCAGCCTCGTAAACTTTTGCAGCCCCTCAGGTGACATGCATTTCACAGCCGGTTAACTTTTACTACGGAGGGCATTGGCAGGAGGAAGCAGCAAATCCCACTAGGAGGGGCCGGCCCTGCCGGGGGTCTGGGCTGGGGGCCAGCTTTTGAGCTCTCTGGCTGCAGGGCCGCAGCCTCCCTGCCTGGCTCCCGGCTCCAGAGCCCCTGTGGCCTGGTCGGGCACTGCTGGGAGACAGCCCCAGCCCAACCTGGAACCCCTCTGCCTCCGGCAGGGAGCTGGGGCTATTGTTCCTGACGTTGGTCAGAGGCCTTGGAGGCGGCTCCGAAATTTGGGAGGGGGACGAGCGGGGGGCGGGGCCGTCTCCTGTCTGTTTTCAGCACGCGGCCAATCGCAGCCCGCTTCTCTGGTGTTTAGGCTGATTTTCTACGGGGTGGGTGTATTTAGGGCCCGGACGGTGATGATTAATGCGGAGCATTGGGTGATTCCTGCGCAGGCATTCGGCACAGGCTGCGCGGCGCGGCTCTCATCAGAGGGTCAGGCCCGCAGGCCTATTAAAATCAGCAGGAGGCCTGAGGCTTAATCACAGAGGCTGGGCCCGCGGAGGGAGAAGAAAGGGAAGGGAAAGAGAACAAATGAAATGATGGAGCGGAGGGCGGAAATGCTACTGGAATCCCTGCCCCTCCCCCAGCCCGCTGCGGGCAGCAAGGAGGGAGGGGCTCGGGCTCCGGAGGGGGAGGGTCAGTGCAGAGCATGGGGGGAAAAACAATGAAAAGCTGCAGCCAGCGCCAGGCCCACAGCGCTGCCGTGGGAAGTCTGGGGAGGGGTGGGCACGGCTGGGAGGGGGCAGAAGCGAGCCAGTCGTGGCATGGCTGGGTGAAGGGGAGCCCCGGCCCGTGGCAGAGAGGGCCAGACACAGACGGGGAAGGGCCCCACCCTGCAGTGCTGGGGCTCGGGCAGGTGGACCTTGCATCCTTTGGTCAGGGTCTGTCTGGCTATCTGAGCTGGGCCTGCTGCCTGGAGCCGTTCACAGCACGTTCCCCATTCCCTCCCAGGAGTGTCCCCTCTGGAGGTAAAATGTGTGGTCATCCTGCTCTTTGGGGAGGTTCTGAGGGTCTGGGGAGGGTCTGGGCGAGGCTGAGGATGGTACAGCCCAGCTACCCTCAGGCAGTGACCGGCCCCTCCCTGTCCCCAGCTCTCCCTTCCATGCCAAGTCACAGACACAGAGTGAGGGCGTGAGTTCTCACAGGGGGCAGAACCCCCCAAATGGCTGGAGAGTGTAAGGTGAGGGGCTATGGTGAGAGAGCAAGAGAGAGGGAGGGAGGGAGAGGAGAGAGTGGAGAGAGAGGGAGGAAGAGAGAGGGAGGGGAGA
>NW_016107460.1:5304904-5313983 GCF_001604975.1 Cebus imitator | reverse complement strand
GAGAAGCAGAGGGGAGAGGGGGAGGGAATAGAGAGGGAGGAGAGAGAGGGAGGGACACCCTGTGGCCATCCCTGTGGCCTCCCAAGTGCCTGGCGGGGATGAGAGCTGCACTGGCCAGGGCCGGGGTGGACCCCGTGGGAAGCAGATGCTTCTGAGACCCACAGCTCAGAGACCCACACGCTGGAGAACATGTCCCCCAAAGGCCTGGCCCCTTGAGCCACTGGCCATTCCCAGGACACAGGGATCTCCTGGCCTGTTTGTGCCCCTGCCCAGAGGGCTGCCAACCAGCAGCTCTGCAGATGGGTCCCGCTCTCTGCTGGCTATTTTTGGAAATGGTCTTCTGGCTTTTTTTCTCCCAGGTTCCATAATAAAGAAAGAGCTGAAGTGAATCCCTAAGGCCCCTTCAGAGCGAGCTCTGCAAGGATGGGGGTGGGGGGTGTGTACCCCAGAAGCGCCTGGCGCTGGCCAAGCCCCACCCACCTGGGCTCCAAAAAAAGATTGAGGCCCAGAAAGAGGAAAACACTGGGCATTACATTGGGAAGAAGCTGGCAGACACAAAGCTCTTGTCCTGGGAGGGAGGAACCCACCCGGCCTGGCCATCTGGGAGGCCGCATGGTGCCAAAGTGCAGCCTTCTGGGTGCTCCTGGGGCCCTGCGTGGAGCCAGGTGGTGCCCAAGTCCTGGCTGGGCAAGGCTGGCTCCCGCTCTGCTTTCCGCCCATCCATGGCCGCCTGCAGCCCGGTCCCTTCCCCTTGTCCTACAGGGTGCTGGGAGGCCACACCAGCCCTGGGCCCTTGATCTTAACATGTGTCATGCTTGGACCCAAGTGCCACCAAACTGGACCCGGACTGCGGCCCCAGGCCGCACGGACCGGGCAGCAGAGGCCAGGAGGGAAGGAGGGGGTGGCTTCCCGGGTACCCAGGCTGGAGGTGGCAGAGTCGGCTCCCTTTCCACTTCCAGATGTTTTCTTTTCATTTTTTTTGAGACAGGCCTCCCTCTGGCCCAGGCTGGAGTGTACTGGTGCGATCGGGGCCCTCTGCAGCCTGGACCTCCTGGGCTCCAGCGATCCTCCTGCCTCAGCCTCACGAGGAGCTGGAACCACAGGCCCGTGCCATCACGTCGGGCTAATTTTTGTATTTTCTGTAGAGATGGGGTCTTGCTATGTTGTCCAGGCTGACCTCAAACTTCTGGGCTCAGGTGATCCTCCCGCCTTGGCCTCCTGAGATGCTGGGATTTTGGGCATGAGACACTGCACCGGCCCCAGGTATTTTCTGCCCTGTCCTCTTCCCCGCTCAAAGACAGGAGTTGGGTGGAGGTCTCTGACTGTGCTCTCTCCTCCAGGGCTCAGGGTCACCCCAGGCAGAGAAGGGGCTGCTTTCCAGGGGTTGGAGGGACCAGAGCTAAACATTCACGGCAGAGGGCGCTGGAGCAAGCCCCGGGCTGCGGAGGCCGAGGCCGAGGGCTGGTGACGACTCAGTCCCCAAGCCAAACCCCATGGCCAGCAGAGCCCGGGCCGCTGTGAACATTGAGAGCAAGGAGCTCCCACCAGACAGCTCAGCCCGGGAGCTCTGAAGACCCCAGAGAGCAGGAAGGGGGCTGCACTTGAGTGGGAGGGAGGGAAGCTTCCGCCCGAGGCTGGCTGTCGCGGTGGCCCTGAGCCCTGCCGGCTGTCCTCGCCAGCACACCAGCTGGTGGGAGGAGGGGTCAGCTGTCCCGGGTCGAGGACATGCCTGGGCTTAGGAAGACAGTCCTGAACAAGCTCGGAGCCCAGCCTGGTGGGCACCCAGTGGCTGCGGCGATTGGGTGCTGGGTGCAGACGGGTGGTGCAGACAGCCCTGCTTCCAGCCACGGCCACTTGCTGGGAGCCTGACCTGCAGGTTATCGGGGCAGCAGCTTTGGCGATGACCTCATTAAGCCCGGTGCCACGTCAGCACCTTTCCAAAGCCCCTTTTGTCACTCACAGCGTGCCGGTGCGGCCCGTCCACACCTCCTCCCGACACCGGCTCTATCTTATCTACCGTGGGGCGGGGACCCTCACTGGGAGCCAGAGAGCAGGCCCAGGAATGCTGACAGCCTGGCCATCGGCACTGTGTGGATGGGGCGTGGCAGGGCGAGGCTGTGTTTTCTTGCTGACAAAATTGTGCAGAAATGCACTGACTCCTGGCTTTTCAAATTCAGTAATTGTCACGGAGATTATTACAAAGCCCCAGCCTCTCCAGCCACTCGGTCCTGCCCTCACCACCCACCAAAGGCAGGAGCACAGAGCCACACCAGCGGCCTCTTCCCAGACCAGCACTGCCCCTGGCGAGTCCTTCTAATGCCTCTCAAAGTGGAGTTTCCTATCAGACGCCTCTCCCCACCATGGACTCTAGGACATGGGCCACTCCCTCATTTTGGCCCCAGTAAAAAAAAAAAAAAAACCGTCCACTGCAAAAATGCAGGAAGTGCCAAGCCCTTTGGGAGAGTGGGTGGAGCTGGGTGAAGCCCTGGGGCCCCCACCCCAGGCTCACTTCGGCCCTGGCCCCCGGGGACAGACTGTTCCTGTGACGGACTGAAGAGCTGGTGTCAGGAGATGGGGACAGGACTCGGTGGCACCTGACATTCAAGGTCACGTCCCAAGAGGGCCACTGTGAGTTCAAAGCTCCGGGGAAGCCCCGCTCCTTCTGCTGGAGGCCACGCGGAGGGCCTCTGTAAGAAGCGTGCGTGTCCCTCCCACTGTCCCTGCCCATTCAGACTGCCTTTGTGGGCCTCAGAAGCTGTGCCCACTGCTCTCAATGAAGACGGCTCTTTGTCCGAATGTCCTTGGCCCACAGATTTTGGGGATGGTGCTGAATAGCTGCCCCCACTGCTGGCCTCTCTCCACTCTGCTTCTCCCAGGCTCTAGCACACGAATACTAACAAGTGACCCCGCCAGGCTGCTGAGCATTTTCTCCAGAAAGCTCAGGGCCCAGAGCCCCGCCTTGGAGGGCGCCGAGGGCTGCACAGCACGGGTGGGTCCCTACGGTCCTGGGCCGACCTAGCAGCCGAATCCTCACAGCCAAAGCCCTCAGAACCGCTCAGGGGTCCCGAGGGCCATGGCTGGGCCAGAGGCCCCTGGGCTGAGACCTGGATCAGGGAGACTCAGCAGCCCCTCTGCGCCCCAGGCAGAGCTCTGCCTTCTGCCAGCAGATGGGCACAGGCTGCCCTGGTCTCCGCCAGAGGCCTGAGCAGCCTAACCAGAAGTTGGTTCTGGCCTCGGCCAAAGCAGACTGGGCCACCAAGATGCGAGGCCCTGGGTCCCGAGGCTCCCAGAACTCGGTGCCCAGCACCTGCCCTGGGGTTGCCCGCAGGGACTGCCAGGACCCCGAAGCCACAGGGGATGGGCTTGGGGCGGCCGCTGTGCATGAGGGGCCCTTCCTCCTGATCACACGGCCAGGCAGCTGCCCTTCCTCTTCCTGCCCCAGCCCAGGGCTTTGGAGCAGGCGCCAGCTGGGTCTGGATCAGGGGAGCCCGCAGCTCTCACCAGAGCCCAGGGATGGAGTTTTGCTCCTTAGCCCTGGACTGGCCCATTCACCTTTGCTACCCCAGAAGTCTGAGAAGAGTCAAATGACTCCAAAGCTGGGCCTGGGGGAGCGTCAGGGACTCCCAAGCTACTCCGAGGACTGACCCTCCCCAGCAGCGGGAAATGGCTTTGCCCCCGCCCCCGCCCCGACTGCCTCTTGCCTTGACTCACAAGCCTTTGTTCCCACCTGATGTGCACAGAACCTGCCTGGGACCAGCGGCAGGAGGGCCGGGCCTTCTGGGAGCAGGTGGATAGCTCTTGCAGATGGGACCTGCACCACGGCGGCCAGGCCCAGGGTGCTCTGGGCTCCTTCCTGTGCTGATGCCAGGGAACCAGTGGCTGTGACCACTGTGCATGGAGGCCCTGAGGGCTGAGGCCTTTAAGTATCAGGGGCCGCCTCTGGGTGCACGGAGCCCCCCACCTGTCTGCCTGATGCAGAACCCCATGGCAAGATCATCATTCAGGGGCCAGTGGCCTGGGAAGCATGGCCCCGCCCCTTCCGGCACCCGACCCCAGGGCTGCGCACTGTCCCGACCCCCTCCACTCTCCCCAGAAAGACTGGGCGCCTGGGTCTCTGGGGCCCCTGTGAGGGCCTCAAGGTGCTTGCCGCCAGTTACTTCAGGGGTGTCCCAAGCTGCCGGGCAGTGCTGAGTACTTCCAGAGAGGATTGGGTTACAAAGCCAGTCCTGAGACTAAGGTGTCACCAGCCCTGCCCTACCTGATCCCCTCATGTTAGATATGGAGGCACGGGAGGGGAACGGCGGAGCAGGGTGAACAGGGGCAGGAGCTGCCCAGGAGCCACCGGCTGTGTGGTCACTCAGTCCCTCTGTTCAGCCAATCACCAGGCCACCGGGGCAGGAGGGTATGAGAGGAGCCACCCACCCTCCCCTCACAGTGGGCGGTCCTGTTAGGACCCAGAAGCGACCCCAGCCTGGGTGCAGCCGGGGTGAGAAGACGCATTGGCATGTACCTGCTGGCAGCCGCTGGGAGAGGTGAAGGGGTGGGCCTGGCCGGCCATCAAGAGGCTCGCAGCCAGCGAGGGTGTCTGTGCTGCCTGACCCCAAAGACTGGGGAGGGTCAAGGGGGGATAAAGGAGACAGCAGGGTGAGCAGTGAGGCGGGAGGGCCGTGTGTGCCGTGGGTGCTCCAGCTGAGCTCAGGCTGCTGGACAGGAACCGTGGGACAGTGGTGTCTCCGGAATGTTCCACCTGTGCTTTGAGCACAAGGCAGGCCCCCGCGTTCTGCCCAAGGCCCCTGACTTTTCCAGACCCTTGGGCGCAGGGCCCCATCAGGCTCCCCCGCTGGAAACCCCCAAGCCCCCGGCCATGTCGCACAGACACCTCCGAGACGCCCCGAGGGAGGGCGTGTCGCTCGCCACCGTGGGGCAGGGCCAGCGGAGAAACAAGAAAGGAAACCTGATAAACAGTTTCCATATCCAACATTTTCCACATTCAATTATTTTTAAATTAAATAATCTCTCCCGAGGAGAAAAAGGAAAGTTCGTGCTCGGCCCAGCGCAGCCCTGCCAGGTCTCACAAAGCCCACATTGTGGGGCTGACGGAGAACGAGTCTCCTTGGAGCCCGCCCTCAATGCCCCCTTTGAAATGCACGCTCACAGGCAGCCCCTCCGCCGGGCCCCGCGTGGCGGAGACCCTGGCCCACAGCCACGTGGCCTCTCTGGGGCTCTTGGCTCCCAGGAGCCCTGGGTGGGGGGACTGAGCCGCTCTGGGTGGAGCGAGGCAGCTGCCAGGAAAAAGCCTGGGCTGTAGCGGGCAGCACAGGAGGACCCGAGGGGTGGCTCAGGCAGCAGAGGGGTCCTGCTGCGCCCTGGTGACACATTTGGAACCGGCAGTGGGAGGAGCATGGGATTTGCCATCAGCACCTCAGATTCAAGACACAAGTCCCATTCCTGCTGGCTGGGTGTCCTGAGGTGGGGTACTGGGCCAGTTTGAACCTCATGACTGCCACTTGTAAAATGGGATGCTTTTGTGCTAGCCACTTCCTAGGGCTGTGGTGGGGATGAGGCCACGGAATTCACAGTAGAGGCTGTCAGCTTAAAACAGGTGTGCATGCGGCATAACGAAGGGTGGGACCTCGGAGGCTCCAGCTTCCAAGGTGGTGGAGTAGCTTCTGCTGGACATGCCAATGATACACTTGCAAAAAAATGATTTAGAAAAAATCCTGATGGCACTAGAGAATAGCAAGAAGCAGGTAGGAACTGGAGGAATTCAACCCCAGAGGGAAAGCAGTGCACTGGGAGGCCCACAGTCACCCGGGTTTTCCCTCAAGGCCACTGTGCAGCCCTCTCGGTACAGAGCAGCTGGAACTCAAGCAGAAAGCTGAGTCTTACAAGATGGATGTGTCAGAGGACGCAGTTTGAGGCTGCCAGAGCATCTGTAAGTTGAGGGGAGAAACCCTGGAGTGGAAGGAGCTGAAGAGACATGATCCCCCTGTGTACATATGCACCCCCTCAAACCCCTGAACTGCTCATGCATGAGGGAGGTTGCCACGGGCCCCACAGAAAACAAGAGCTACACAGAGATTTCACCTGCTGCTCACCAAAGCAGGGTTTTGGCAGTTGAGTCCTGTCAACTTAAAGAGCTTGATAATCACCTTTGGTTTTCCATTAAAGTCCCAGAAGGGCTTTGCCTTAAGAAAAAAGACTAATCCTAAAGACAAAACTGAAGCAGACCCAACCTAATAAAGAGTATAGCCGTGCTTCTGCAAACTCAGTGAGCAGCTAGTGATTGAAACGCTTTCTAGAACCAAACCCAAATCTTTTCAGAGGGATACAACAGAATCCAGAGTTTCTACAATGTCATCTACAACATCTAACAGAATAAAAAATCACTAAATGTGCAAAGAAATAGGAAATTGTCACCCATAGTCTAGAAAAAAAAGTCAATACAAACAAACTCTGATATGATCCACATGTTAGAATCAGCTGATTTTAAAATAACTTATGAATATGTCCGAAGACTTAAAGGCAAAGGTAATCACAATCAACTAATAGAGGGGAAATGCCGCCAGAGAAATGCCAATTATAATTAAAAACCAAAAGAAAATTCAAAAACAGAAAAGTATACTGCATGAAATAACAAGTCCCTGGATAGGCTTATTTATTTTTACTTTTTAAAATAGAATCTTGCACTATTGTCCAGACTGGAATGTGGTGGCGTGATCCTGGGCTCAAACCATCCTCCTACCTTAGCCTTGTAAGTAGCTAGGACTTTGGGTGTGCACCCACAACCGGCTAATTTTTCAATGTTTTTGTAGAGATGGGATCTTGTTATGTTGCCCAGGCTGGTCTGGAACTCCTGGCCACACATGATCCTCCCACCTCAGCCTCCCAAAGCACTGGGATTACCAGCAGGAGCCACCACACCTGGCCCCTGGATGGGCTTTTAACAGCAAGTTGGAGATAGCAGAAGGAAGGGTGAGTGAACTTGAAAACAGATCAGTAAAATTATCCAATCTAAGTAATAGAAAAAATACTGAAACCAAAGGGAAAGCGTCTGAGTGACATGTGGGACAATATCTGATATGTATATAACTGGAGTCCCAGGAGGAGAGAAGAGATAGGAAGTAGAGAAAAAAAGACAGAAGAAGAAAAAGAAACAATGTGTGAAACAGCATTAAACCCAAAGGAAGAGATGTAAAACATTCACCAATCAAAAGACTCGGCTCAGAAAATAAAAAGTCACGCCACTCACTGGGAAAAAATCTTCGTGATACGTATAAACGACTAAGGACTTATATTTAGGATTCATAAAGATCTAAAAATCAATTGATAAAAATACAATCCAATTTTAAAATGGATGAAAGACTTGAACAAACACTTCAAAAAGCAGTTACACCCAATGAAAATATCACAATTCATCAGGGAAATGCATACTAGAGCCACAATAAGATGTCATTTCACACCTGCTCAAATGGTTATTATGTAAAAGACTGACTACATTAAGTGTTGGTGAGGACAGGAGCAGCTGGAACACTCACACAATGCCACTGGTGGAAATGCAAAATAGCACGCCTTTTTGGAAAACAGTTTGCCTCATAAATTTAGACATTCACTTATCCTACAAGCAAACCATTTTACTCCTGTATAATTTACATCAAAGTGAAATGAGATGAAAACTTAGGTTCACGCAATGATTGCACATGAATGCTTGTTGAAACTTGATCCTTAATAGCCCACATCTGGAAACAACCGTGGATAGACAGCCTGGGAGCTATTCCTGCCATGCCAGGCTACTGCCATACAGAATAAAAGCGCACGGCTGACAAGCGCCGTGGCATAGATGACCCACAGATGTCATCATGCCTAACAGAAGAAACCGGCTGCACAGCAGAACCTTCTGCACGGGTCTCTCTATACGGAGTTCAAAGGCAGGTAAAAGGAATCGAAGGTGATGGTCATCAGAACAGGGGCTGGCCGTTTGCCCTTGGGAGATATTGACTGGAAGAGACCAGAAGTGATGGAAAAACCTTCTGTCTTGACTCTAGTGGTGGCTACATGTGTGAAAGTCACCCAAGTGTGCCCTCAAGTGTGTATAGGCCACCGTATGTATCATACGCATACAGGCGTGGGGCTCTGAGGCCAGGCTGCCTGGCTTTGAGCCTCACTGCTGTCCCTTGCTATTCTAGCCACTCGCTGTGGACACTTATTTCAGCAAGCTGCCCTCCCCATGGGCAGAGAGGTGACGTGGCAGAAGGAGCCACTGAATCAGTGGGTGGCTTGGTTGCTCCCACCTGCCTAGAGGGCTTCCCAGGTATGAGTTATGCATTTCCCTCCCCTGGAAGTTTCCACAAATAACTTGATGTGTTTTGGGAGTTGGGAGGGTCTTATCTTTGGGAATGTTCGTTCACTCTCCCAAGGACCTGGTATGGAACTGTGGGTTCCAAGGTTACTTCTGGGGTCCGGTGGGGAGGGTGTTGGTGGCACAGGTGAGCCACGCCAGCATGAAGCTGCTCTCTCAGAGGCCGCTGTGCTGCCTTATCCAGGCTGAGCACGGCTGGGCTGAGATCACCAGCAGCCTGCAACCTCAATCACGATCTTCCCGATCCTGATATTTAAATATAACAGCTGCTCTTCAACTTGAGATGGGGTTACCTCCCAAGAAGCTCATCATAAATTGAAAATATTGTAAGCCAAATGCATTTAATACACCTAACCTACCAAAGGAAGACAGCTCGGCCTCACCTGTCTTAGATGTGCTTAGACTCTTACCGCGGGGCAACGGCGGCTGGCCACACAGTGCCCTGCAGAGCGTGGGGGGTTCAACCTCGCAACTGTGTGGCTGGCCTGGGAGCTGCAGCTGCGGACATCGCCCCCGCCCCCAGCAAGAGGGTGCTGGGCCGTGTATTGATAGCCGGAAAGAGATCAAAATTCAACATTTGACAGATAGTTCCTGCTGAATTATTATGATTTCCCACGGCCATAAAGTCAAACATTCCTCAGCTGTGTGTGTGTGTGTGTGTGTCTGTGTGTGTGGGTCTGTGTGGGTCTGTGTGTGTGTGTGTGTGTGTGTGTGTGTGTG
>NW_016107460.1:5295985-5304414 GCF_001604975.1 Cebus imitator | reverse complement strand
TGTGTGTGTGTGTGTGTGTGTCTGTGTGTGTGTGTGTGTGTGTGTGTCTGTGTGTCTGACATCCTGCTTTCTTCCTCTTTGTGCTTCACGGTGTCTCACTGGCCAGGCTGGCCGGACACTGATCTCTGTCTGTGGGATCGCCCGATTCTTCCATTCGGGAGCCGCTGAGGAAATAGGGGCAAAGCTGTCAGGTTGCCTCCTTTGCTTTCCCGCTGGACGGGAAGCTCTCTAAGTCAGCAGCCGCAGCCACAAGGCCCAGCGCCTGCAGCCTCTGAAGGAGGACAAGTGAGCCCTGGTCACCCCCTCTGAGACCTGCCCTTGCCAACAGGGCTGGAAACCTGGCTGGGGTAAGACAGCGGCCATCTGCCAAACCCGCCGGGCGATGGCCACTGCTCGAGTGCTTTGCCCCACTCCGGAGCCTGCTCAGCTCTGCTACACCCTCTGCGGCCTGGATGCTCACCCCATCATGGCCCAGGAGGAACGAGGGCTCAGACGGGCAGCGACTTGGTCAAGGAGCGTGTGGGGTTGGACGCGTCCCCTCCCTAGCCTGGAGCCTTCAGCTGCCACACTGTCCGAGGGAAGGGTGCTGGGGCCAGCTCGCTGGGGACATGCTTCCCCGGGGAGGATTGCAGGCAGCTCCGTCCTGCTGAGCACGGCCCCCAATGCCAGCGTCACCTCGGTCCCCCCGTCTGGGGGTGCACAGGGGCTCCTGCCTGTGGCCACTCCATGACTTCTGCCCCACGTTCTGCCACCATTTTGCCTGTGAATTTCATAAAGTGGCTGTTGTTCATCTAGATGGTCTTTACGAAACGTGTCCCCAGCGAGTGGAAACATTTAGTTAATAATTTAACACTGTGCTGGCTGCTGAATTTTCAGGCCCCCAAATAAGATCGATGGAGCTAACAATTGGCTTATTGAGTTTCCCGGCCCTATTTCCCGAAGACACAGACGCGTGGAGAAGGGACAGAATCAGAGTGGGGGAGGGGAACCCCACGCAGGGGGAAAATGTAGATGGTATTGATGCAAGTTGTCAAAAATAATTGTTTTATTTTCCCTCGGAATGTTCCAGACATCCCCGATGCACTGATCCATGACGCTGGCTCTCTGGGAGCAGGAGTTTGGTATTCACCGTGTTTTTCAGCACCCCCCGAGATGGGGATCGGGTGCACGGTCCTGCCTCACACTGGTGCCATCTGCCCCCACATTGTTTCAGGAGTGGAGTGAAGGGAGGGGGAGGCCACCACCTGTGCCTCCCTCCAAGGGGCAATGGTGGCTTGGAGGGTGGGCCTGTGGGGTCTGCGTGGGGGCTTAGGGGATACAGCGTGCAGACAGCCCAGGTAAGAACTCGGCAACCACAGCAGAAGACCCCAAGGCAGACCCAGACCTGTAAGCCCCCACCAGTGTTTTACCCAAAGAAAACAGGGCTGTGCTCTACCCAGGAAGCCACTTGACAGCAGATTCCAGAACCTGCAAACCGGGCAACAAGTCCGCCCATCTGCAGCAGGGATCGCCTCCCATTGACGGAGCAACGGGCAGAAATTTCACGCGGGTCCCACGGAGAGAGGGAGGCGCGCTGTGGGGATGGCCTGCCTGCTTCCCCGGCCCCGCATGCCTGATGACCCTTCCAGCCTCAGCCCCGCACAGAGCTGCACCTTCCTGCGGACCAGGATGGGCTACCACAGCACTCCTCCCCCACCGGCCAGAGTGGATTCTTCCTCCCTTTGAGTGACAGGGGCTCTCTGAGGATTCCAGCAGCTGGGGCGGGGGGCGGGGTGGGAATGGTGGGCAGGTGAGAGGGGAGTTTAGCCCCATCTCCCACAGTTCTGAGGAGGGCTCAGGCAGATGGGGTAACTGAGTCTGCACACCCCCACCACACACAGTGCATACAGGGGCCGGCCGCAGGGCTGCCACGTTCACCATCACGGTGGGGGTTGTGGGGCGAGACCAAGGCTAACGCCCGCTCTCCACTCCTTCCCGCCTCGCTGCCTGAATCCCCGGGTGAGGAACAAAGCCTTGTTGCTGTCTAATTCCCAGCCTGAGCAGTGTTTCCTCCAGGAAGCCCCTGTGGATTCACTGGGTGGGGGTCATGCCCTTTCCTCTCTGGTCTGAGCACTTTCCAGGGTTCTGACCACCCAGGATGGTCACCCCTCGTCCACCCATCCCCCTGTTCCTGCTTCCAGGCACGGATGTGGGGAGGTCCACCCTACGCCTCACCCTGGGCAGGGGCCAGGGATACCGAGACAGGCAAGGTCCTTGTCTTTGGGGGCGTTGTGGTGGGGGGTAAGCTCTTTCCCTTGGGGGCAGCATCCCACCAAATGTGGTTCAGCTCTCAGCGGCTGGAGGTGAGGGTGGCCAGGAAGCTGCCCTTCAGAAGGAGAAAGCAGGAGATGCCTCTGAGCCCAGGGAAGGCGGGACGTGGCGAGGCCAGGGAGGGGCGTGCAGGGAAGCTCCCCGTCAATGGCCTTGAAGCTGCAGCTCTCCCCAGAGAGCAGGGCTCCAAACCGCCTCTCCATGGCCTGAGGTCCAGCTGCTGGGGCACCTGTCACTCTCGGAACCACTTCTTCCTGCCTGCTGGGCGTTGGGGAACTCAGTACAGCCTCACAGAGACGGGCAGAAATGACCCGCTGCCATCAGACAGCCCTTTCTCTGCTGGCCTGTCCTCGTGGGCTCTGCCTGCTGCAGTCAGCGCCAAATAAAACAGAATGGTGACATGTGTGTCCTGCCCAGACAGCACCTTGGCCTGGCCCGCGCTCAGACGCCTGCCGTCCTGGCTGCCTCTGGGGCCCCAGGAGAGCATGGCAGCCAAGACCCCCTGGGCTCTAGGAGCTTCTGCTGCCAGCCAAGTGGCCCTCATGGCGTGGAATTCTGAGTGGTGGAGCCTGGGTTATTAGGCGGGGGGCGGAGGGCTGAGCACCCAGAGGCCAAGCCCTGGGGAGACACTTATCAGCTGTCCATCCTGGGCAGCCAGGCAGGTGAGGCAGCTTTCCTCGGGCACCATGTCCCCACCTGGAAAGGAGCCTCTGAAATGAGGAAGTCAGCTTGGAAGCCAGGAGGGCACCTTGGTCCTGACTTCTTGGTTCATTGCTCAGATAACTGAGGAGTAAACAGGGCACCTGCTTTCTGGACTGCGTGTTTATAATAAACCTGGGGGCCCAGGGCCTTGGATTGGGCCCTGGAGGAGCCAGGGGACATCTGTTCCCCACGTGGCCTCTTACCTGAGGCCACAAGAGCCCCTGGCAGGAGAACGGAAGCCCCGGTGTCGGGGGGCAGGGCCTGGCATCCCTTCCTCCCCTGCCTTGCAAGAGCCCTTGCAACTCCCCAGAGAGAATCTGGCTGTGCTTGTTTCTCTGGAATGATAAGAACTGAATAAACAACCAACCAAGGCTGGAATTTCATGATGCCAGATGTGCCTGCGTGTGCATGTGCACGTGTGTGTGCATGCCTGTGTGCACATGGTGCTTGTGGGTACAACTATCTGTGTGCCCATATGTATCTGTGTGTATTCATTTGTGTGCACGTGTATGTGTGTATATTAACACACATGCATGCCTGCATGTGGGCATGTGTGGACATCTGTCTCTGTGCATGTCTGTGTGTACACAAATGCACGTGTGTGTGCGTCTGTGCATGTGGGCCGATGCGTGTGAGTTTTGTTTCTCTTCTCTCCATCTTTCATTCGAGCACCAATGCTCTGAGTGTCAGGGTCCAGGTCACCAGGGTGAGGGGTGGAAATGCCAGTCAGCCAGGAACTCTATCCTGTGCTCTCTGGAGACCCCCAAGCGGAGGGAGCAAATGGAAAACCGCACACTGTCACACCAAAGGAAAGCTGGCCAGCCAGGAGCAGAGATGGTCGCATGGTGTGTGCCCACAGCCCCTGTTGGGAGCTGGCCCCGCAATGGCAAAGTGGACCTCCCCTGCACCTGGCACGTCTCCCCCAGCTCCCACCCCACAAAGGTTCCCGAACACAAAATCAAAATTCCTTGATGATGCCTTGGTGACCTGGCATGGCCCCTACTCCAACCAGCAAGACCCCAGCTTTAGAAATCAAGCCCCTCCTAAGAACCCCGATGAGCCTGTTCCCCCAGAAAAGAGGGTGGCCACAGCCTCAGGAGCAGCAGTCGGATGCCTTTCATGCTGGAGGCAGCAGGGATGCTCAGAGCACTGGGGAGAAGAACGCACCAGCTCTCGGGCGGGGCCGTTCTCTCTTCTCTCCTGAATTAGAATTCACAGCGGGATGCACAGATGCACAGGCACACAGACTTACACCAACACAAATGTGCCTGCATGCACTCACACAGTCACACCAACACACATGTGCATGCATGTGCACATACCCAGATTCACATCAACACGTGCACAGATTCACACCAACACACGTGCAAGCATATGCACACACAGACTCACACCAACACACATGTGCATGCATGCACACAGACTCACACCAACACATACATGCATGCATGTGCACACTCAGAGATTCACACCAACACACATGTGCACACAGAGCTTCACACCAACACACGTGCATGCATATGCACACAGACTCACACCAACACACACGCATGCATGCACTCACACACACACAGTCACGCCAACACACACATGCATGCATGTGCACACACGCAGACTCACAACACACATGAGCATGCACGTACACACACATGCCCAGACTCACACCAACACGTGCTCATGTGTGTGCTTACAAATTGCACACACGTTCATACATACCCCTCCACACACACACACACACACACACACAGGTACACAAGCACAAAGCCACAGACATACACGAGTTCATACACCGAGATGCACATACACCTACACACAGACACTGACATACATATATACACATGTGCACACATGCACACATGAGATAAACACACTGATACATATGTCCCCCCACCTGAATGCAGGGGCTGGGCCTGGCAGTCAGACCCCACACCCTCCCTCCCTTCCTCTTCACTGTTCTCAGGCACGGCCGCAGAGACGGGGGTCCTGCATGTCAGGGTCAGTGATACTCCAGGCATGCTGTCTAGATGTCACAGCCTCCTCTGTGGGGCTGCCTGACAGATCCACGTCTGACTTCAGGGAGGGGTGTTCATAGTAAGGAGGGTCTGAGGACCAGAGAGAGAGCAGGGCTAGGCCGGTCATGGAGACCCGTCCAGGCTCCCCTACACTTCAGTGCAGGATCCCCCAGAGCATGGGGCACTTGGTCCCTGGACCCCTGTGAACCTGGGCAGAGGTGGCCGGGGTGCCCGGGGAGGTGTGGGCAGCTGGGCCCTGTGGGCTGTGGAGTCTTCCTTGCCCCTGCCAGGCCAGCACCTTCCACCAGGATGCTGGACAGAACGGGGAGGAAGGTTGGATTTTGAAAGCAGTAGATGTTTTTCTTTGGAAAGTTTATTTGCAGATTTATGTCCAAGGGTGTGTGTGTGTGCGTGTGCGTGTTTAACCTCAGCCAAAGCTTAGATTTCAGATATCTTCTGATGCTGTGTTTGAAGCCCTGTTTATTTGTTTGCATTGGCCAGTCGAAAGTTAAAAGAAATAAACTCTGCTCGTTTAGAATCCTGTTGAGCACGCTTTCGGACACGCGATGTGCTAATGCAGCAGGGCTCAGGACGGGCTCTCTACGGACGCCCCGAGGGGAGGAAGTGTTCTGTGTCCTCCAGGGGCCTCCCCATCCTGCTATTTCCAGGCCGGCCCCGGCCCTCAGTCAATAACGTTCTTTCATTCACTTTCCCAAGCGGAAGGTTGTGAAAAGTCTCCTTCGAAGTGCCCTCCTCGGAGTGGGGACCTGGCTTCCCTTTGCCCCTGGACGCCAGCTCCCCAAACACGCCTCCTCTCAGGCCCAGAGCAGGACGCTGGGGCCGTGTGGGGCAGCTGGAATTTGTACGCTGGGCTCCTTCCAGACAGGGGTGGGGACCTTGAAGTGAGTTCTCTCAGGTGACCACCCTCCTGAAGCCGCAGAGGGGAACCCAGTCTCCCTGCCACCCTGTCCTCTCTGGCTGTGCCCGGCATGGCGGTGCTGGCAGTCGGGACTCTGGCTCTGGGCCTGTGGGGTCATGTTTCTGCAGTTTGTACAGACACATCTTATGGGGACGGAAGCCTGGATCGCACTCTGTGGAGGGCGCGGGCCACTGCTGATCCCAGTTGGCGACCTCAGAGGCTTGGCTTCCTCATCTGTAAAAGGGATTAGTAACACCCACGGTGCAGGGTGGTTGTTGGAGCGAATTGAGCTGAGTGAGAGTGAGCATTCGTCAGCTCGGTTCCCGGCGAGCACGCGGCAATGATGATGGATGGCAGAGCTGAGTTCCCTCCAGGAGAATGTGGGTGAACCTGGAGGTGGTGGAGGTCACAGGGGGTGGCTTCAGTGGAGCAGGGCCCGGCGGTCTCTAGGAAGCCCTGGGCGGGGCAGGGCTACTCCACTGGGCACAGCCTCCACAAGGCAGGCATCTCGGCCACTGAAGGGGTCGATGGCTGGTTCCGAGTCCCGCTTTCCTTCCCCACAAAGGAGTTGTTGGCAGCCAGCAGGAACCTCAGAAACCCGTGGGAACCAGACTTTGAGGGTCTGGTCCGCAGCCATGCTTGACTTCAGAAATGACCCTAGTGACATCTGGGCTCCGTTCAGAGAACAGGGGGATGGGTTTCGGGCATACTCACTGCCCTCACCATCTCCCCCAGCCTTTGTGCCCTTCCTGATGGAAATCCCCAACACGGTGGGGCCTGTGGCAACCCCTCCACGCAACCCCAGCAATCCCCGGCTGGGCGGGGCCAGGCTGCCGTCCATCCTTCCGAGGCTTCTGTGCCTGCTCTGTCTTCCTTCTTTTCTGAAGGCTCAAGGCCTGGTACACCCTCGTCCTTGGGGCTTGGGTGATTTTATGAGCCTGGCTGCTGACAGCTGAGGAAGTGGCTGCCTGGGGAATCACAGGCTCTGCCCTGGCTTGCGCTGTTGGCAAATACACCCTGGGCCAGGTCGCTGGACTTCACGTGTGTTATGCTGTTTTGCATTACTGCAAAGAAACACCTGGGGCTGGGTAATTTATAAAGAAAAGCAGTTTCATCGGCTCATGGTTCCGCAGGCTGTATGGGCACGGCACCAGCATCAGCTCGGCTTCTGGGGAGGCCGCGGGGAGCTTTGACTCCTGCAGAAGCGCAGGGGAGCCCGTGTGTGACATGGGACAGAGGGGGCAAGAGACAGAGAGGGGCTGAGGAGGTCCTAGACTCTTTTAAACCAGATCCCGCATGGACTAACCGAGGGAGGACTCACTCATCACCAGGGGGCGGGAGCCAGGCCATCCGTGAGGACCCACCTCGTGATGCAATCGCCTCCCGCCAGGTTCCACCTCCAACATCGGGCATCACACTTCAACATGAGATCTGGGGGGACACATCCAAAGTGACCTTAGCCTTGATGGCTTTTGGCCAAGAGAAAGTTCTAGATGCCTTTGGAGGAAGGCGTTTGGAGGAGAGGCCTCTGTGCTTGTCAAAGGGGCAGGGCTTTCCTCCCACACCAGCCGCTGTAGGTCTGGAGCCCCATTTCCTGCATCCACACATGAGCTGGAAAACTAGGCGTGTTCTGGAGTCTGGTTTCTAGAATCTCTGTGTCAGATGCAGCCTCAAGGTCCTGCCATCCTGCAGCCAGGCCAAAGCGCCCGCCCTGCTGAGCCTCCCCCTGTGGGACGCGGCCCCTTCTCCAGCACACAAGGCCCCGGGTTTTCTGGGCCAGACCCCTGCCATGCTAAGGGGGTCTCTGCTGCTCCTACCTCCTCCGCTCCAGCCTCCAGCACTCCCCACGAGAGTCTCCCCGTGTCTGGTGCAGAGGGACAGGCGCCTACCTCTCCAGGACACCTCGCTCTCTTCCCCAAGGCTGCTGCCTGCACTCTGCCATGGTAAGCTGAGGTTTGAGACCACGTGACCCACAATCCCACACCTGGATCTAGACCCGAGCGAGCTGAAGGCTCATCAGACAAAAAGGTCAGCACTGTCCAAAATCGCCAAAAGGGAGAAAGAACCTGTGTCCACCAGCAGAGGAGTGGATGGATACCACGTGTCCTGTCCCTGCCGTGGAACATCAGCCACGAAAAGGAGTGAGGCACTGGTCCACGCGACCACGAGGAACAACCTCCAACACAGACAGATGCCCAGTGAGAAGCCAGGCCCCAGAGGACACAGATCATGTAATTCCATGGAAGGAACGAACCAAGAGACCAGACAGAGATGGCACAGCGGTTGCCAGGGCCTGAGGGCACGGGCGGTAGGCACTGAGGGCTGCTGCGGCGCAGTTTCTCTGGGGTGCTGAAAACCTTTCGGAAGTAGGCAGAGGCGGTGTTTGCACACCACTGTGGATATGCCAAATGTCACCCAATTACACACCTTAAAATGGTTAAAATTAGAAATGTATGTTACATGTATTTTGCCACAATAAACAATTT
>NW_016107460.1:5292784-5295914 GCF_001604975.1 Cebus imitator | reverse complement strand
AAAAAAAAAAAAAAAAAAATCAACCCTTGAAAGTTAAGACTGATCTAGAACGGAAAAAAACAACCCATAAAGCCCCCACAGCAAAATAAACCAAACCGAGGGCCGGCCTTGGTCACGCCCCCACCGCTCCCTAGCGGCGCTGCGGCCACCCCCACCCCCAGCCCCCACCGCCCAGCATTAGAGGCCTGGGGATTACAGGCCTAATCCAGCTCGTCTGTAACATCAGGGCTGCCTAATTGAAACGTATGAGAAACAATTAAGAGTAATTGGAATCAATTAATAGATGATTTTCTCGAGAGCGAGTACACAACGCGAGGCGGAATCTCATTACCACTTCCCAGTGCACGCACCTCCGAAATCAGGCCAGCCTGGAACGAGGCGAGCGCGTGGTCAGGAGAGTGGGAAACGCCGGAGCCTAAAAAGGGGGCCGAAGTCCACGGGGGAAGGGTCCGGGGCTTGGTCGGACAGGGCCAGGGGCCCACGGGTGCTCCAGAGCAGGAGCCCTGGTAGGGTGGCACCTCCAAGCCTGTGCCCTGTCCAGGAATGCCCACCCACTCTCCCAGGGCCAGGCTGTATGTTTTAGGGCCATGATAGGGCCACTGCTGGTCATAGCGGTGACCCTCCCTCATCCAGAGAGGTCGAGATGTCTGTGTCATGAGCCTGGAGCCCCTGAGGCCTCCCAGGGCTGTGTGCACAGCTGGCCACAGAGGGGGCCGGGTCACTGCTACAGCCATTCCACCCAGGGTGGGAGCCTTCTGATAAGGGGGCGCTCAGCTCACAGCAGAGCCACGGTGAGCCCAGGATGGGGGAGCCCAGGAGCGCCGGGCGGGTGCCAGGCAATGGGGAGGAAGGCTGTTCCCTGCCCATTCCCACAGACGGGCTGTCAGCGGCCCTGGGCACCAGGGTTCCTCTGGGCAGTGAATTAGAGGATTTGGACAAATAGGTTTCCTCTCTGGGATGTTGCTCCTTAAAGAACAAGGCTCAGAGCTGCCCCTCCCAGCAGCCCCTCCAATGCGTGTCCCTTTGCAGTAGTTACTCAGCCTGGAAGTGAAGCCTGGGCTAGTCACTCATCTGTGCATCTGTTCACTCATTCATTCAACAAATGTGCTTTGAACCCCTCTGTGCCTTGGGTCTCGATCTGGGGGACTCCCCGG
Organism: Cebus imitator; assembly: GCF_001604975.1. Taxonomy (NCBI): domain Eukaryota; kingdom Metazoa; phylum Chordata; class Mammalia; order Primates; family Cebidae; genus Cebus; species Cebus imitator. The sequence continues at coordinate 5,294,760 of NW_016107460.1, read as the reverse complement.
TGGGCCGTATTCTCTGCGGAGGGGTGTGCCTGTTCATACATGAACTTGGGGACAAAGGCGGTTGCTAGGACTGTCCCCCCCTTCAAGTGTGCCCACCTTTCTCCACTCCAGGCAGCTCCCGGGATGCACCCCCTCAGGCTGGCAGGGGGAAGGGGCAGTGGAGAAGCTGTGCCGTTTCCCCCATGCAATCCACAGGAGACCAAAGCCCACCCAGGTGCCGGGGACCTGGAGGCCAGGACAGGGGAAGGCTCCTCCCAGGCTGAAGGGCAGGGCAGCTTGCAGGGCTGAGTCGGCTGAGGCCCCTCCCTTGGCCCCCGGAGCCGGGGTGGGTGGTGGGGCCTGTCAGCATGGGGTTCCGCGGGGCCTTATCAGATGGACCCGGCTGCCATTCTCCGCATTCAGGCATACTTCCTGCAAGCTGAAAGCCAGGCCCTTATCTCCTCTCCCCCTGACCCTGCAGGCACGCCCCAGGCAGCTCCGATTTCTGCCCCAGAGCAGCAGGTGAGAAAGTCTCGGGCTGGGAGCAGAGACAAGAGGGCGCTGAGGGCAGCTGGGGCCTGTGTGAGCCAGGGGCACCTCCACTTGGGCCAGAGATCCGAGGGTCTCGGGGTCTGACTCTCCCTCGCTTAGGAGGCTCTGTCTTGATGACTGCCAGAGAGAAGTTCTCAAAAACCCGACCTCCCCGACAATCCAACTTCCCAGACAACCCGACCCCCCACAACCCGACCCCCCACAACCCGACCCCCCACAACCCGTCCCCCCACAACCCGACCTCCCTGACAATTCAACCTCCCGGACAACCGCCCTGTGCTGTTGGTTTTCTGCCATTGGACCGGCAAGTGGGTCCTGAGGCTGTGGGGCGGGTGTTGACTTGGGATTTGGTGTGTCTGAGACCGCAGGATTAGGAACATGGCCCCTGCTGGGGTGGTGGCCGAGGGCAGGAGGCAGCCCCCGATGGCTGAGCGGGGACGTGGCGGGGACACCTCGGAACGAGGGTCAATAGGACGAAGAGCAGAGGAGAATGGGTGCCGTGTGAGGCCTCTGCTGTCTGCCCAGGGCTGCTGTCATCAGCACTCTTTTGTCCCTGAAGTCTTATAAGGCCGTCAGACAAGGCCTTGAGGGGATGCCTTGCTAATTCAGACAAAAAAAAAAAAAAAAAAAGGATGAAGACTTAGACAAGGAAAGCATCTCCAGTTTCCAATTTCAGTTCTCAAGAGTCTGGGGCCGTCTGCTCTGCCGGCCAGCCAGGGCCTCCCTACTGAGCTCTCAGAAGTGTCCGGGGTCTGCGACCCACCCAGCCTGGTTCCCCGCCCTATGTTTGAGTCTGTAGACCTCTAGATTTGCTGCTCGGCCCTGGCCAGGCAAGAGTTAAATGCTGCCATTTGATTTGACAAGTCCAAGGTGAAGTGGGTGACTGGAGTCTCAAAGGCATCCTTAACCCCTCTCGGCAGAGGGCTCTGCTGCCGTTCTCCGGGCAGACACTGCCATCATCACCTGTGATAGCAATCAGAGCTTGGGCAGAGCCCTGCATTCCTAAAGGGACAGTGATCTCCAAGCCTCCTTCCAGGGACATCTGTCCTTTCCCCTGACCTGCCTCCTGGGTGCACTTTGTCCCAGATGACAGGACTCAGCTCAGCCCAACACAAGCCTAACCATGGGCGCCTGTGGGTGAGGCAGGGGCCGTGTGGGAGCCCTGAAAGCTGATGGGAAACCCTAACCAGCAGGTGGAAGCGGGGGCCTCTCCCAGGCATGCCCCTCTCTCCAGAAGCTGCGTGGCCTGGGATGTCCCCTGCCCACTGCCCTGTGAATGTTTCTTAGCACAGCAGAATCACCCTCAACCCATTGGGCTGGGGAGGTGGAAGAGAGGGGGGTGGTGCAAAGGCTCGCCCTGGGCTGGAGGGGAGGCAGTGTGAAGGCTCGCCCTGGGCTGGAGGGGGGAGGTGGTGTGAAGGCTCGCCCTGGGCTGGAGGGGAGGC
>NW_016107460.1:5290575-5292398 GCF_001604975.1 Cebus imitator | reverse complement strand
GGGGGGAGGTGGTGTGAAGGCTCACCCTGGGCTGGAGGGGGGAGGTGGTGTGAAGGCTTGCCCTGGGCTGGAGGGGGGAGGTGGTGTGAAGGCTCCTCCTGGGGTGCAGGGCTCTGGCACCTGCTGGCATCTGTAGGGCCACCTCCTTGTGAGCCCACAGCCCCTTCCTCTGCCTGGTTTTGCTGTTATGCTGATAAGGTCAGGACGGCTCTAGAGAGTGCCCCACAGTCCCCCTGTTAAGTCACTAAGTGTGGCTGCGAAGCCTCTGCCCCCGACAGCCCAGCCTGGGAGACAGCTCAGGCCTCCGCCTCTGGCTTTCTGTTCGGGGATCTCATTAACCCCATTTCTGCAAAACAAGACAGTGAGACACAGTGAGGGGCCAGGCGGGCGGTGAAACCAGATGGAGAGACACAGTGGGGCAGGGGCGGGGAGGTGGGTTGGAGGTGTCCTACTCAGATGCCTGACCCCTCAGATGAAGAAGTGAGAAGAAAGGCCCCCAACCCCGCAACTCCGAACATGTCTGCCTCCTGCTCTAACACCATCTGGAACGCCACCACGAATGCCACCACACCCTCTGGGCAGCCGTGCCTGGCCCAAGGCTGCTGGCCGGTACTGCTTCCCACCTACACCTGCTGGGACAGGATTCAGTTGGTGCCTTCCCTGGGCAGTTTGGGAGGCCCTGGGGGGCAGAGCTGGTGAGTGGAGCAGGGGTTGGGGGGGGCCACAGGTTTCCTAAGATTGGCCCAGGGAGGAGGTACCTTTCATTGACAGGGAGAAAGAGTCTGGCTGGGCCCTGTGTTCCTCTGGCCAGGGAGGGGCTCCCTGCCTGCCAGTATCGGTGCCCCCCCAGGGCAGGCCCCTGTGGATTCTGGGTTTTACATCTCACTGAATATGAACAGGGTGACTGGGGCTTGGCATTGGGTTATGTGTCTCACCTTTTATGGAAAGAAATGGAGACACAGAGGGTCAGAAAATGGGCCAAAACGCAACCCCCCACCTGGCTGCAGGGTCCTTGTGTGAGCTGCTCTGTGCGCCCGAGCCGTCTCTGGGGCCCTCGGGGGTCTCATTCCTGGGCCTGATACAATAGACTCCTGGCCTGAAATGCTCTGTTGGGGCCTCTGTTCTGGGGGACACAGCTGTGCCCTCTGATGGGAGCCGAATCCTCCACAGCAGCCACAGACGGCAGCATGGGGCCCAGCACCCTTTGAACACACAGGGTCTCCACCTGGTTCCCACCAGCCTTCCTAAGAGCCCCGGCTGCCGGGGGAGTGACAAAAGCCCCAGGCATGCCACTAGCCCTTCCCCAGGAAGGCTGACTTGAGCAGGGCTATGTCATCAAAGTCCCCGGCCCACGATCAAGGAGATAGCTCAGGTTGTCACTGCTGTCTACTGGGCAGAGGCAGAGATGCTGTGAACACCCCCAGCTGCACCTGACGGCTCCTCCTCACGACAGAGGCTGTGAGCACCCCCAGCTGCACCCGACGTCTCCTCCTCACGACAGAAGCTGTGAGCACCCCCAGCTGCACCTGACGGTTCCTCACGACAGAAGCTGTGAGCACCCCCAGCTGCACCTGATGTCTCCTCCTGACAGAGGCTGTGAGCACCCCCAGCTGCACCCGATGACTCCTCCTCACGACAGAGGCTGTGAGCACCCCCCTAGCTGCACCCGACGGCTCCTCACGACAGGCTGTGAGCACCCCCAGCTGCACCCGACGGCTCCTCCTCATGACAGAAGCTGTGAGCACCCCCAGCTGCACCTGACGGCTCCTCATGACAGAGGCTGTGAGCACCCCCAGCTGCACCCGACAGCTCCTCACGACAGA
>NW_016107460.1:5278442-5289612 GCF_001604975.1 Cebus imitator | reverse complement strand
GCTGTGAGCACCCCCAGCTGCACTGGACGGCTCCTCCTCACGACAGAGGCTGTGAGCACCCCCAGCTGCACCCGACAGCTCCTCATGACAGAAGCTGTGAGCACCCCCAGCTGCACCCGACGGCTCCTCCTCACGACAGAGGCTGTGAGCACCCCCAGCTGCACCCGACGGCTCCTCATGACAGAATGATCTGACCGCAAATGTCAGTAGTTTCAAGGTTGAGAAACCCGACCAGGGAACAGCCCTCAGCCACCACATCTGGGGGTGTGGACAGGGCTGCAGTGCTCTGGACAGGGGGCATCTTGGAGCTTCCCCCAGACCTGACCAGTTCCCCACTCGGCCCGGCAGAGCCCTCACCTCTAGGACCCCAATGCTCAGCACACCCAGCTTCCTGGAGGCTCCAGCCCCAGACTCTCAGGGCCTCCTTCCTGCAGGGGATTCATGTCCCCAGAGACTCCTGCTCTTTTTCCCAAGGAGCCTCCCAGAAACCCGGCAGTTTCCAGCTTGTTCTCTTGCGTGAACTTGTATTTCTGCGCTGTGGGTGAGATCACATGCTCTGGGCTGCTGACCCCATCTGTGGAATGAGGGTGACAGTGGCCTTGCCTTCTCAGGGCACTGCCAGCACTGGCCAGTGCTGGGGGGCAGGCGAGGGGCCTCCTGGAAGGTCTGCCAAGATGCAGGGTTCCCTCCTGAGGCTCTGGGACCCCCACAGGGGTTACTATAAATCTCTTGGTGTCTCCCCTGTAGGTGGATGGGGGCCAAGTGTGGTGGTGGTGATTTGAGGGGGCCTTGGCATCCCCTCTGGCCCCCGAGAGCCCTCCTGCCGTGCCCATCCCTGCCACTCTGACCTCTGCCTCCAGGAAGAGGCTCAGCTTCTCACCCAGCTGTCTCGGGCGGCAGCCGTGTGCAGCGGCTGATACGCTCCGCATCAGTAACCAGATCAGTGCTGGGGTCAGATAACTCCGGCTGGGCAACAGAATCCCTGCCCGGGGCCGCCGCCGTTGTGGGTCCCAACTGTGGGATGAGCATTGAAAGATGACTCCCTCAGGTGGGTGGGCCTGGGGAGGGCGGGGCAGGGGCTGAGGGGCCGGAGGACCGGCTGTCCCCAGCTGAAGGAGGCAGAGGGGGCAGGACCCCTGGGCGCCGCTGCCCCGCAGAGCTCCAGGCTTCTCGGAAACGGCCTCTCCAGCCGGCCCGTGGCGCCACCTCCTCCAGCAAAGACCTCACAGGCGGAGTCCTGCGTGGGGCAGCCACACCTGCATTCGGGCCGTTTTGTCCCTGAAGTCTTACAGGACCACCAGAGAAGGACTTGAGCAGATGCCTTGCCAAGTGACAATTCAGAATTTAAAAAGATGCAGTCTTAGGCACAAAAACTATTTCTAATTTCCAATTTCAGTTTTGAAGAGTCTGGGGCCTCCTTGCCTTGCCTGCAGGCCGGGGCTACCCCTGCGCCGACAGGGGTGTTTGGGGTCTGAGGCCCACCCAGCCCCGCTCCAGGCCCTGCCTGTGGGTTCCTCCCAGGGAAGGGTGTCTGCGGGGCCCTCATGGCCTGGCGGGGCCTGAAAGCTGACTCCTGTGGAGGGATTTTCTCTCAGAGACAGAGGAGACATTGTACCCAGCGAGGCTGAACATCACCTTCTCTGCTCCCAGACCTGAGACAAAGCGGCCTCCCCCGCTGTCAGCCCACGCGGCGGCTGGTGGGGGGCTTGGGAACCAGCACACTCCAGAGAGGCCACTGCCAGAGACCTAAAAGCCACTGCCTGTGGTGGCCGCTGCTTCAAGTCTCCTTCTTCCAGACCGATACCCCGTTCCCCACTCCTCTGATCTGCCCTCGGGGAGGTGGTACACTCATAAAGATGGGGCACAGGGCTGGGTGGGGTGGTGGTCCTGAGGTGCCGAAGGGGAGGGGGTGGGTCACCTCTGCCATCCCCCTTGGTTGACCTCCAGGCCAGGTCGGATTCCAGGGCCAGCTCCCACCACATCTGCCATCCTCAAACACAGGCCCTTCTCTAGGGCAAAATTCATGCACTCCCGGGACCTAAAAGGTGACCTTATCTGCAAATAGCATTTTGCAGATGAAATTAATCAATATGAGGTCATACGGGATCAGGATGGGCTCTGAACAAGGAAGGAGGATGTCCTTCTAAGAAGACATACAGGGAGATGCTCACATGAAGACAGAGGCGGGGATGGAGGTGATGTGCCTAGAAGCCAAGGATCGCCACGGAGGGCCACAGACGGTCAGGGATGGCCCAGGGTGGCTAAGGATCACTGAGGATCACCAAGGAGGGCCATGGAGGGCCATGGATGGCCAGCAACACCACACCTGGAGAAGCCGGCGACAGAGTCTCCCTCAGAGCCTCAGAAGGAGCCAACCCTGACCTCCCCTGGGTCTCAGGCTTCCGGTCTCTAGAATCATGAGAACACCCGGTGTGTGGTTTGAAGCCACCTAATTACGGTACTTTGTTACAGCAGCTCCAGGAAATGAAGATGGTCTCTGAGAGCCGCTCGGGGAACCCCTGCTGGGAAACCCATCTGGCAGGTGGTCAGGTGGGACCATCCAGTGGGACTGGCATGCGCCTCTGCTCTGGGCAGCATGGCCAGCCTCAGCCTCTGCCACAGGGACTCAGCCCTCTCCCAGGAAGGGCATCCCTGCCTTCCCTGCCTGCATCTTGCAGGGAGAGCTGATGCTCAGGGCTAAGCTGGCTCCCTGCAGCTGTGCCTGCTCTGAGGCTGGATGATAACTCCTAGGGCCCGGCCACCTACCCCAGCTGAGCAGTTTACCCAAGTCACTCCTCCCTGCCAGGCTACTCATTAGAAGAGGGGCTGCAGCTCACAGGCATGAGAGATTTCCTTGGGGACACTCCCTACATCTCTTAGAGAGGCTCTTGGGGTTTGGGGGTCACCCCTCCAAGGGACACATTTGCAGTAATTAAAGAGAAGAGGAAGCAGGGCCTGGAAGGGGCTGAGGCTGCTCTGGGCTGGCGAAGGGGTGGTTGGGGAAGTTCAGAGGCCACATGAAGGGGCCAGAAACTGTGCCCTCCCTATGTGACCAGGCGACCAGGGCTCTGCCCACCCCTCGAGTGCATCCGCCCCCGGATATCAGCATTTTCTCCAGCACCGTCCAGGGTCATCCGTCGGCCTGGACCCTCAGGGACTCTGGCCCAGGGCATGGTTCTGTGTCATGCCAGCACAAGGGCAGTCAGATGTGTTGCCCACGAGAGGCTGAGTCCCATGGCTGACCTGCTCACTCGCAGAGTTTGCGAACCCAGGGCGGGCAGGCAGGGTGATGATGGAATCAGGGGGACAGCTGTGCTTCAGATCCTGACCCCCAAGGAGTCGGAGCCTGCCTGTGCCGGCAGGATCACAGCAGAGCCTCAGTGCTTGGGTGGGGGCCACGTGCCCGGTTCAGAGGCTGATGTCCTGGGAGGGTACCAGGTCGCTCAGCTGTTCAGACGTTGTCACAGGGGAGCCCGTTGGTTTCCATCCCAGGGGATGAGGCTTCACATCAGGTGGAGTCTTTCGGCTGGGAATGAAGGGATGTGTGTCTCAGGACCCTGTGCCCAGCCAGCAGCATTGCGGATCATGTGGAGAGATTGTCTAGGAGTAGCTGTGAGAGTTCAGGAAGTCTTTGAGAGCGTCTGTCTCGATGGCCAGGACTGGCAGGTGGGGCAGGGAGGCAAAGGTGGCCTCAGAGAGGAGGAGAGTGAACTCCGCAGGCTGGGGGAACCCCTCCTCCTGACTCCTAGTTTCCCAGGCCCCGCTGTGAGAGTCCTGCTCTGCAGCCACTTTGTGGAGTGGCTGGGGAGAGACAGAGACTCCGGGGGCCCGTGTCCCCTTTCGTCTGCATCGAGGACAAGCAGGACTCACTTCTCTGTCTGGCAGGAGTGTCCAGGAAGGGCTGGCCCTGCTGCTGGCAGATCTTCCTCCCATCCCAGATGGAGGGAGGGTGGCAGCCCCCACTCCAGCAAGCCCATTCTTTCCTTTTCCCAAGATGAAGCTTTTCCTGGTGTCTCAGGAGCAACCCCTCCACCAGCCCCGTCCACCGCCGCAATGTCAGAGTGAGGAGGCATGAGCCGCGCAGGGCTGGGGAGCCCTCGGAGGCTGTTGAAGCCGAACAGGCCTCTTTGACATCATTACATAAGCCGCCACATCGTCCGCCACGGCCAGAGGTTGTAAATACTTGGGGAAAAGCCCTCTTTGTTATGGGGTTCTGGGACATGGGGCCTGACAGCTTTTACTGCTCGGTATTAAAGGAAGTCAGGCCTGCGGGAAAGCGTGGCTGCTCCCGGCCCCGGCCCCGCCCTGGACAGTGCTTTTTATGAAACTGCACACGTGGGTTTCCAGGCCCGATGGCAGGAGCTGGGGGTTCCCTGGCCTGGGACCCAGCAGGCACTGCCAGCGGCCAGCGGAGCCCCTGACCCTCATGGACTTCCTCCCGCTCCGTGGCTCCCGGCCCCCCTGGGCCTTCCAGGACAGCAGTCCGCCCCTGCTGTGGGAGGAAGACGCTCTCCTGAGCTGGGGCCACGCAGCTTCTGTGGGCGCCTAGAGCAGCTTCCGCTCACCGCCTCTGGCGGCACACGCTGCGCGAGGTGGGACTGCACACGCCGCCCGCCTCACGCAGTGCAGGCTGAGTGCTCTCCTGTTTGTCCAAGCTGTTCCAAGCCTAGGAGGTCAGACTCTCACCATCATCTTGGTGATGGCCACGCCGTGTCCTGCCCCACCTCGTGGTTGCCCCTCCCTACCAGTGAGACCCCAGGGTAGGGTGGGGTGGATCCTGCCATTCCCAAGGGCTAAGTCCTGAGACCCTTTTGAAATCACAAGTTTGAAAAGGTGGCAATGGTGCGTGGCTTCCCACAATAAGCGCACACAGTACATTAAGGACAGGCACACAGCAACACGAAACGGGCTACTCCGTGCCAGGGCATTACGGAAGCCAGCGTACCCGCTGAGCACAGACCAGACAGCCGGTGGCTGCCCGGGACCAAAGAGACCCACCCCAACGTGCCGGGGGTATGGAGCCTCAAGTGTGAATAGGGCGTGATGAGAAGAGGCCTGATCACAGGAAGCCCCAGTCCGCGAACCACAGCAAGAAGGTAGGAAAGGGAGAAGGCCATTAACCTCACTTAAAAGAAGATGCCGCTACCCTCCCTGTCCCCATCCTGCGGCACGGACAGGGCGGCACGTCCTGAGCACTGAGGAGGCTCTGATGGCAGAGGCCTGGCACCAGCCTGTACCACACTGGGTGCCCCAGGTCTGGGAGGAGCCTGGACATGCAGGAAGGACGCCCCAGAGACAGCGGTGGCTTCTCTGCCACTGGCCTCAGAGTGTGGGTGGCAGGGGTCCTGGGTTCCAGGAGAGTGAGAGTCTCACTGTTGCTTCCCGGGGCACAGGGGCTGGAACAGAGGGGCCTGCAAGGCTCAATTGTTTTTAAATTCTGCTTTTACAAGGAGCGTGAGATTTATAGGCTCTGGAGGGGAAGAGAATGATGTAACTTGAGTCAATCCACAGCCCACGTATTCCGTTTATTCCGGGCCTGTTTCCCTCACTCTGAGCGCTGAGGCCACCGCTGTACACACGGCCTTGACAGAAAGCCACTCACCACCCACACACACATGCATGCCCACACTCACGCCCACGTGCATACCCACACCCACGCACACCCACGTGCACGCCCACACCCATGCACACACACTGTGCACCCACACACACGTGCAGGCCCACACCCACGCACACACACACTGTGCACCCACACACACGTGCACCCCACACCCACACCCACACACCGTGCACCCCAACACACGTGCACGCCCACACCCATGCACACACACTGTGCACCCACACACACATGCAGGCCCACACCCACACACACGCACACTGTGCACCCACACACACATGCATGCCCACACCCACACATACTGTGCACCCACACACACGTGCACGCACACATGCATGCACACACACATGCACCCACACCCACGTGCACACCCACACCCACGCACACACGTGCACCCCACACACATGCACACACACTGTGCACCCCCACACACGTGCATGCCCACACCCACACACATACTATGCATCCACACACACATGCACGTCCATACCTACACACACACACTATGCACCCACACACACGCACGCCACACACAGGTGCATACCCACAGACACACACTGTGCACCCTACACACATGTGCATGCCTCCACACCCACACTCACGTGCATGCCCGCACCCATGCACAGTGTGCACAGCAAACACACATGCACCCACATGCATGCCCACACCCACGCACACATTGTGCACATCATACACAATCACACACATATGCGCAACCTCACACATGTGCACCCCCCACAAACACATGTGACCTCCAAACACTCACACACATCTGCACTCACACACAAAAGTACACACACACACATGCGCCCCCCACATATACACTCTCATGTACATACATGCATGCCCACACACACACGTACCCTTCACACACGTGCCCCCCACAAACATAAACACATATATGCACCCACACACAAATGCGCACACTCACACCCAGATCTACACACAAATGCACACACACACACCCACACACAGGAACCCATACACAAAGGTACACACTCACAGATCCACACACAAATGCACACACAGGAACCCATACACAAAGGCACACACTCACAGATCCACACACAAATGCACACACTCGCATACATGTCTACTGCCACACTCACATATGCATATTCACCCACCCGGCTGTGCGCACTCGCACATGCTCCCCCCAGCAGCCCACCCGGGGTTAAGGCATCTCTGAGGAGCTGTCACACACACCTCAGACTCCCCTCTCTTTCCTCTTCCTTCATGAAAGTCCCCTCGTGTTGCACAAAGGACACCCATGCAGCTCCCATGGTAAGTGATGAGGGCAAACCGCAGTGTCCAGGCTCTGCCCCTTGCAGAGGACCCAGGCAGGCCCCATGAGGAAGCGCATGCGTTCATCTCCCCTGAGTGCTTGGTGCAGCCGTGTGCCTGGCTGGGGGCTGGAGCAGGCAGGCAGGGAGGGCGTGCCAGCCCTGTCCCTCAAAACCACCATCCTCCTTAGGACCTGACCTAGCCAGGCTCTTAGAGGACTTGGCCGGAGCCCCAGCTGAGCAGGTGTAGCTCGGAAGCTCTTCCTGTCACAGCAGCAGCCAGGGCGTGTGAGCTGGGAGCTGGGGTGTGTGAGCAGGGCCTCTGAGTCACCTCTGCATGGAGATCAATGGGGATCAAAGAACTTGGCCTTATCTCAGGAGGACCTTTGCGCGGTGCCAAGGGGGTGGGTTCAGCAGGAAGGTACTGGGCTTTCTAACAGCGTGGGAGTTTTCTTTACATAGGCAGGTCCACATTATCAATCCCTCCTCTCTGCCCCGCTCTGTGTGGGGGGGACGGACGCAGACTTTGTGGCCTGAGATGATAGTAACAGTGACCTGGGTCAGCTGGAAAATGATCTGTTCTCCAAGAACCTGGTGGTGGCCAGCACACAGGCCCTTCACCCACCTGCTGCCTGTGACTGCGCCTGGGAGCCAGACCCATGCATGCAGCCTTTGCAGAGACCAAGCCCCACAGTGGTGCTCATAGCCCTCCCCACGTGCACACCAGCATGCATGCATGCATGTGCACGCGCGCGCACACACACACACACACACACACACACACACACATCTACCCTTGAGTTGGACCATGAAAATCCCAGTGACTCAAATTGAAATTCCCAGGAAACTGCAGGGTTTGGACCTTCACAGACAAGTCTCTTTTCCGTCTCAGCCGATTGTGTGTGTCTTGTTATCCGGCACATGTGTGTTACCATATTTAGGTGCTGTAATACAGCTAACTAGCAGTAGAGGGCATGGGTGTACACCCTGCCTGGCTCTGCATCCAGGAACAAGGAAGTAGGTCTCTCAAGGGGCCATACCGGGTAGGTGTGGCCACCAGGCTCAGGCGCTCTTTTCTAGGGAATGCTTTGTTAATCCCTGTCTTCATAGTCACCCACCAATGTCTGGGTGCCTATGACAATGGCTGTCCCTCGGACACTCGGCTGTGAGCGCTGGAGGCTGGAAGGCCCATTTGCCCAACATGGCTGGACCTGGCTTGTCCAACTACCTGCAAGTACGGGCAGAAAAGACACCACAGCTCACCAGGAAGCTGGTTAAAGCCATGGAGGAGCGCCTACCTGCCAGTGAACAATGGCTTCCAAGGCCTTGTGGGTGGCTGGGTGGCACAGAGCATCAGATTGGAGGACAGCAGACCTGGGCTGAGCCTTGTGGGGAAGTTAGTGGACCGCTAGGCTTCAGTTTCCCCAACCAGCCAGCAAAGTAGCGGAACAGAGGAGCACCTGACGCCTCCATGCTCTCCTTCCATCCCTGCAGCCGGGGCCAGTAGCCAGACGCTTCTGTACAGCCCCGGCCTGGGAGGGCCTCTCCCTCTCACTCCCCCAGCCCCCAGCCTGGTCCGATGGCCTCAGGGTTCTCTCTCAGCTCTGCCAGACCAAGAGGCCAGGTATGGTCCTCATCACCCTTCATATCCACCCACGCTGCCCCAAAGACCAGCCCTCCCATGTTGGAGAAGGACAAATGTTTTGGAATAAATGCCCAAGGACATCAGAAGAAAACAGTGACCTTTTTGCCCTTCCAATATTGAGCCTTGGTGCCAGCTCCTAATCTCTGCTGTGACCTTCAGAAGGGAGAGGAGGGTCCCATACTTGAAACCCAATGATCCCTACATCAAAGCCCTCTCCCAGCTCCCCATCCCTGCCAGGCAGGAGGGAGCACTGGGCTGTGCCCTTTGGAGCTGCCTGGGCCTCCAGCCTTAGCAGTCCCCACTCATGCTACAAGCCCTCTGAAAAGTGTCTTTGCTCCCTGGGTCCTGAAAAAACGTTCTCCTGCTGACTTAGCTACAAGCCCCACTCAGACCGTCTGAGCAGGACTCACTGGGCTGGAACTTCCGGATGTCACTCCAAATGCCACGCCACGTTTGTAGGCATTTGCAGCATTAAAAACGTAAATGAATTAATTACAGCACTCAGGGGGCTTTATTTCACCTCGCAGTTGCATTTTTCCCAGGAAAGTGGGCAGAGCGCTGGCAGCAAGCGCAGCTCCGGCGGGCCTTTTATTACCCTTTATTGTCACAGATCTTCAATAGGCGGGGAAAAGCCTCCTTTTTGGCGTGCCTTAGTTATCCAGGTGATGCAGGGTGGGGGGGGGGTGGTAAGTTCATTCCTGTGACTTGCAATTTGGAAATGTGATTACTGAGATTTGCTACCTTAGAGAAAGTTCCAAGGTCATGAGGGTTTGCCTGGCCGAAACACAGCAGTGTCCCATGTTGGAAAAGAAGTTAAGACAGATAGATAGATAGATAGATAGATAGATAGAGGATAGATAGATCGTTGATAGATACATAGATAAGTGACAGCTGGTCAATAGATAGATAATTGACAGATAATAGATGAGTGATAGATGATCAATTGATAGATGATCAATAAATAGCTGATAGATAATCAATTGATTGATGGATAATCAATAGATGGTAGAAAAATAATCAGTAGATAATCAATCAGTAGATGATAGGATGTGTTGAAGTTTCATTTCCCACATTTTCTGGTTTACATTGCAGAAGAATAAGGACATGGAAAAAGTGAACTTGAACCCGATCATAAATTTTCTTAAGAAACAACCAATCCACAACACTTAAACTCCTCAAGAACCGGAACAAGTTGCAGGGAGCTGAGGCTAACGACCCGCTGGACATGGCAGAAGGGAGCTCGGGAGACCTTCTTCATACGGTTATTAAAAGTCCTATACGTGTCTTCCCTTGTCATTGAATTTCACCACACAATTTGAGGAAAGCCACACAAAAAAAACTTGCAGTAAAAAACTGGGGTATAATTTTCTTCAATCAACTCTGGCTCATGACTGCAATTACCCCGAACCCTCTGCGAGGCTCACTGTGATGCTCCGGGCCGGACTCGGAGCCGCTGTGGGTGGCTCCCTTTCATGTGCCTCTCAAACCCTTCTTTATTGTAAGGTTTCAAATTAGCGCTAGCAGCAATGAGCAAATTTGATAATTCGATCTCAAATTAGTTAATGTAATGTGCCAGTAACCACTAACTAGTGCATTACAAAGAGGAAAACGTATCTTTTTGGAGTTGGGATATAAAGTTAAGCAGCCTGTCATTTTGCCTTTGGAAACTTTTCTGGGTCTCTATTAGAAGGGAATAATCCTATGAGAAATGTGCATCCTCACGGTGCTGGTGGTGTCCAGAGGAGGAGGAGGCGGCGCTCATGGGGAGGCTCCCGCTGGGGCACCTGTGCACGCCCAATGCCTGCCCTCAGACGGCTTCCCAGGAGCCATGTGTCTGGAAGCCAGGGCCGCTCAGAGGCCCAGGCAGAGCGAAGAGGCAGGAGGGATCCACTCCACATGGGGGATTCGCTCTCAGAAGTCAGGCATGGAGAGGAAGTGGGATCTGGATGGAAGTGGGGCTCTGCTAGAAACCCAAGGATACCCAGGCCTGGAGACCCCTGACAGCCTCCTACACGGACACCAGGACCCTGATGGCCACGCCCGCACTCCTGCAGAGTGAGGAAGCCAGCATGGGGAAGTGGCTCCCTGACAGAAGGCACACTTGTCAGTCTGTCCTTGTCAGTGGGAGTTCACTGCAGCCTCAGTGAGGGTCCAGCTAGGAAGGTCCTTGTCCTCGTCTCCCCCCATCACTTCTCCCAGGTAAGAGACAGTAAGGTCTCCAAGGTCACTCGTTTAGGTCAGAGGAGCAGACAGCCGGGATGCCAACATCCCTGGTACCAAGCGGCAAGAAAGAAATCATCCTCACACTGGTCATACTGTCCAATCACAACAGATGATGGGCGCCGGTCTGGACAACCTCAAGCCCACGGAGGGTGCTGTCATTACATATGTCACTGCTTCCTGGCTACACTGGGTCACTGCTTCCTGGCCACACGGGGTCAATGTTTTCTGGCTACACTGTGTGTCCCTGCTTCCTGGCTACACTGGGTCACTGAAACCTGGCTATACTATGTCTCTGGATCCCGGCTGTACTGTGTCCCTGCTTCCTGGGTATACAGTGTCAACCTTTTCTGGCTGCCTCCTGTCAATACTTCTTAGCTACCTTGTATCACTGCTTCCTGCTAC
>NW_016107460.1:5271847-5277793 GCF_001604975.1 Cebus imitator | reverse complement strand
TGCTTCCTGGCTACACCCTGTCAATGCTTCCTGTCTACCCTGAGTCACTGATTCTTAGCTCCCTGTGTCAATATTTCCTGGCTGTGTCACTGTTTCCTGGTTATATTGTGCCACTGAATCTTAGCTCCACTGTGTCACTGAATCTTTGCTCCACTGTATCACTAAATCTTAGCTGCACCTTGCCACTGAATCTTTGCTCCACCGTGCCACTGAATCTTTGTTCCACGGTGCCACTGAATCTTAGCTCCACGGTGCCACTGAATCTTAGCTCCACCGTGTCACTCCTTCCCGGTTCCGCTGCATCACTGATTTGTGGCTACATTGCACCCCTGCTTCCAGGCTACACTGTGTTGCTGATTCTTGGCTACACAGGGCCCGTTTTCTCGGCTGTGTTTTCCACTCAGGTTCCCTTCCCAGGTCCTTCCTGTCCCGAATCCCTCCCAGAACTCAGTGTATACTGTTGGTGCTTCATACATGCCCATTCTTCCCTGGAAGCTGGATGGGTGTGCAACTGACACCAGGGGTCCTGCAGCTTCTGCAGGCTAGATAGACCAGACCCTGCCTTAAGAAATGAAAGGGAAGGTTTCCTCCAGAATGCAAGGCAACCCCACCCCCGCCTCCACCCCCACGGTGCGGGTAAACCTGGTAAGTGAATCGGGAGAGCACGACCAGGAAGCCTTTCCAGAGCGCCACTGTGGCCCTGGACTTGCTACTTTAATCAGAGCTGAAAGGTCCCTCCCGCCCCCACCGGCCCTCAGTCAGTGACAGACGATTCCTGCCTGAAACGTTTAAAAAGGAACAGGAGAAGCTCTTTATCTGTGTGGCCTGAGCCCATTTAGTCCAGGAGAAAGGCCCGGCCCCGTCCCAGTGAAAGCCACGGCTTGTTCTCTCATCTGATGGATGAAAGGAATTTGGAAGCCTGATACTGTCCCCTGAGATGTCATTCAAATCCTGAGACACCTTCTGCCGGCAGGGACACCACATCTCTTCGCCACCCCCATCCCATTCATCCTGGGCCCCTCACCTCGGAGCCCGGCTCTAATCAATACAAACCAGAGTGACCTGTGGGAGTCTCCGATTGGTAGCTGGGAAAGTAAAACATGATTACAAATGAAGTCGCCGCGGACGCTCTAAATTGGAGCTCTTTGAAACCAGCCAGGGCAGATCGGCTTTCCTTCATGGAGGGGTTTCTTGTCAGTTTTCATGTAAAGTAAAAAGATGAAAAATGTAAAAGACAAAAGCGCTCAGGCCCCTCCTCTCCAGCCTGTGCTCTGTTCTCCTGGCTCATTAAAAAAGTACAACAAAGAACAACAACTTGCTAAGTGTTTCCTCTCAGAAAGAACAAAGAGAAAGCCGCAGGTCTTAATGGCTCTTATTGATGGCTTATAAATGTGGCCATGTCCTTCAGCGAGAAGCTCTTCCTACTCAGCCCTCCTTGGTTTTATTCCAAGCTCTCCTTCCACCGCCAGCCCCCACCCCTCCCAATAATAATTCAGGCAAACTTTAAAATCTATAGATGCGGCATTCCAGGGAGATGGATTTGCCCCTCTTCCTGAAATTCAAATATAAATCCCCCAGCCTTCTGCAAAGTAACCATGGCAGCTTGATTTATTTGGGCTGCCACGGAGTTGCCCTGTAGACTTTCAAAAACTTGGAAAGGCAAAGAATGTAGGGAGAGGGAGAGGGAGGGAGGGAGGGAAGCAGGGAGGCCGGAGAGACGCAGAGCGAAGGAGGGGAGAGAGAGAAGGAGAAAGAGACAGACGTGGTAGGTAGCAAGTGTCTTGCTGCTCTCTCTCTCCCAGATACGGGTCCGGGTCCCACTGGCCTTGGAGGAGGGGGCTTTCCCAGGGGCTGGGAAGGGAGGGTGGGGCTTTGTTCAGAGCGATGCCATGCTCTCAGCCAATCCATCTTTCCCCGGATACGGCTAATCTGCGCATTTCTCTTCCTGTGTGATGTTACCATCACTTTATCATAAATGGGCTATGAAGACATTTGGAGTTGCTACTGTTGTAATGTATCCAAGATGAATAGGGCGAAGGCTGAAATAAACTCCCGTTTCCTGTCCCATCTGTCTGCCAGACTGCGGCTGCAGGTCAGGGGCATCCTCCCTCCAGGCTGGTAATTGCAAAAAATGAAGCAACTGAACCCGAACTAGAAGATCAAAGAGCTCAGGAGATGAGGAGGAGGGGGAGGAACTTTTCTGAGAACAAACTGTCTACGGGGGCGAAGGCGATTAGGGAAAAAAACAACAACACACAAAACCCCCAGCCTTCCTTCACTGACAGAGGCCGTGGGGCGGGGGAGAGAGAGAGAGAGAGTTAGAGGGAGAACTCACACACACTTGGCAGACCAAGTTTGCTCCTAGATGGAGCTGGATGAACTTCGTGGGGAGTCCGGGCACTGTGTAAGGTGGGAGGGTTTCTGGAGCTCTCTTTGTCCCCGTCCTCATCCTGCCCTTCCTCTGTCCTGCGGACTGTCTCTGCTACCTCATTAGACACACACAGACAAGCCCTTCCGATTTGGTACAGAGACACCACCTCCGTCCGTCTCCTTTCCAGGACCGATTTTAAAAAGGCTAGGGCACAGCAGGGTGGAGAGGAGCCACCAGGAGTGATGGCAAGTGCTCCATCTCTCTAAGGTGCCACCTGGACACACTGGGCCTGGCCCTAAACATCCATCCTCTCCTGCCAGGCGGGGCATCCTTGTCACGGTCATGGAAACCCTGCACTTAGGACTCCCTGGGCCGCCCAAGGACCCAGGCGTCCCACTCCTTAAAGGACAGCGGCTCGGGTCCATTTTATATTCCTTCCCCCCGGTGGGAAGGGACGGCATTCCTGGGTGATGGTCACACGCCTGGACCTTATTTCTCGGGGAGGTCTGACACTGGGTAGCTCACTAATTATATTTCATATTCAGATGGATGAAACCCTGCAACCAACCGATGTTTTTCCCACAATCGGCCGTAAATCGCCGCTGGGGCGCTAACAGTGCTCACATTCGCTCCTGTTAATGCTTCTTCCTGTCTCTGGACGCTGGGCCGGGTCCAGGCTCGCTGCACTACACGGCTTCCTGCTGGAGGAGCGAGGCCTCTAGGCTGCGTTCCAGTTACAACTGGCAGTTAATGCTTTCACACATTCGCAAATCCCAGTCCCGCTGGGGCAGGAGGGGGCGAGGTTTGCCTGAGGTCAGCAGTGGCGGCACCGGCGAAGCCCCTGGGAGGTGGCTCTGGCCCCCAGGCGGCGCTAGCAGAGTGGGGTCCATGCAGGCTCGGAGGCGCAGGTGAGGGGCTTGCAGGGAAGGACTCTTCGCCCTGGCCCAAAGGGACGGTTTCTAATTTTGGATGCAAGTTTCCGTTCACATCTGAATGCTTCTTTCCAGGTCGTTTCTCTCACCTGGGTGCCTGTGGAGGGTGGGCAGCGGCAGAGCCTCCGACATTGACCAGGGGTCCCTTGCAGCCTCCTTTTCCCGCTCTGCCAAGCTGCTCAAGACGTCACGGGAGGCCAGGTCGGTCAGCACCTCGGGCTTCTGGTAAGTGCCGCCCTCCCTCTGGGAGCTGAGCTCTCCCCTTCTGACTCACTGCTTGGCGCTGACTCATCGTGACGGCGTTTCGTAGACGGCGCGGTCACATTCCTTTCCAACAATCGCTCTGGCCTTGATGTCTAAGGCTCCGTGGGCAGCGAGCCTGTGGATGAGGCGGCGGAAACCACATCCTCTTCATCATCTACGAACAAGGAAGGGCACTGACAACTGGGGACAGGCTGCCCAGTGTCTGCTGGTGCCCTCGGGAGGTGGCGTGGGACGAGGCGCCTGTGCCTGTGTGTGTACGCCACGGGTGAACGCCACTCGGTAACGTCGCCCCTTCGCAGGCAAACTCAGGCCTCCTGGAAGCCCCGAGTTGATGGCTGCACCCACCCCTCTTGAGGCCGCATGCCCGAGCGGTCGGTGTGTGCGAACATATCCGTGTATAGACCCATGTCCACGTGTGTGTGTTTTGAAAAGCCTTTCTCACCACATGTTAGGTTCACATGTGTTCAAAATCTAGGCACACTTTTCAGAAGTTATTTCTGGAAAAATGTTGAATCTCATAACAGCAATAAAAGGAAAATACCGCCTCAGCCAACATAAATGTCTCTTTGGAACATGCCTGAAAAGCAGCGGAATATTTGTGTAAGGTTCAATTCCAGCCTTCAGAGCGGGCAGCTTGGCCGAGGCCAGGTTCTGCACAGACGGATGCACGGTCCCTTTACGAAAGCCCCTCACTGGACTTCTGGGAACCCGGAACCCATTCTGGGAACCCAGCCTGCCAGCCCCAGCTCCAGATGGGCTTCTCATGCGTCCGGCAAAGGGAGTGCTGATGTCAGACACCAGCAGGCTGGGGAAGAGGGGCTGTTGAAGGGCAGTCGGGGATGGGCGGCTGGCTTCCAGGACAGGCCTCGGAGGAGGGTGGGGGCTGCAACCTGCTGTCCTGTGGGAACTGGTGTTTCCACCACACCCGTGCTTGTCCTGATGATCCTCATGCTTCTAGCCCAGCGAGAGGCTGCTGCTTCTGACCCAGCCATCCTGCAGGCCACTGAGTGCCGGGCTGCCTCTCCTCAGAGGATGAGCGTGGGAATAACCCAAAGGGGTGAGGATGCTGATGGCACCACGGCCACCCACTGAAGGCCTGAGATGGGCCAGGCTGAGCTCTGTGCTTGGGAGCCAGATCTCATTTAATCCCAGCAACACATCCCATTTCACACGTGGGAACGTGGGAGAGTCTGGATCAGAGAGCTGGGTGTCGCATTGGGGAGGAGCTGGCCTATGATGTGAACCCCAAAGTCTCCCCTGAGCTGTGCTCCTGGGCTGGACGCTCCAGAGCCTCCTCAAGCAGCTTTCTTAGGGCTCCCTGAGCGCCTGGCTGGACACCTGTGCCTGGAACTCTGGACGGGGGCCCTGCGAGCTGACCTGCAAGGCTGTAGGGTGACTGTGAGGCACTGGCAGCTTTGCAGTCCCTCTGGACCCAGGGCGGGGTGGGCTGGGCATCCCGCCTTCTGGGTCCATCTGGGAGGCAGGGCTATCTCAGATCTGGGGCCTTCTGAGAAAGATGTCAAACTCAAGCTTCCTTGGGGAAGGAGGCAGATGGATCCCAGATCACTCTCCTGGGTGAGAAACCAAGCTTTGGGGGTGCCTTTGGGGTCAGGCAGACCTGAACTCACCCAGCTCTCGCCTTTTCTGGCTGCATCACTTAGGTGAGCTCCTGAGCCTCTCTGTGCCTCAGTTTCCCTGTTGATTAGGTCGGGTCAAGGATTACGTGAGCGCAAAGCCGAACCACGGCAGCCAGTTCTGGGCCTGTGGGCATTCTTGATCATCTCTTCTCTCTCTCCTGCTGCAGCTCCAGGCTACTGGGATTTGCCCGCCAGATCTGGGCTTCATGGCAGGCAGGTTCCCCCGGAGCCAGGACGGTGCCTTGGAGCAGAGGGCACGGGACAGAGCAGGCACCAGCACACGGGCTGGTTTCCAGGCACTTTGGGAAGAAATAAAATTCCACCCGAGAACCTCTCCCCAGCTCTGGCCCTGGCCCCTCCTGCTTGTTTCCAAAAGTGAAAGAAGGCACAGGAGCCAGCCGAGGCCCACGGGACCGACAACAAAGGCCGCCCCGGAGTGGGGCAGCGCGGGGCCCCTGCTGCAGGAGGGCTCTGCTTTCCATTAGCGGACGCGACGGCTTGGGAGCTCGGGTCCTCAGCCCCCGGCGGGTTAACCCTTCCCCACCTCACCGCCCTCACTCACCACAGGCAACTGCACCCCTGAAGCTGAGGGGTCCTAGGGCCAAGGTTAGCCAAGGACGCCCTGTACCCTGCCGTCGCCACCAGCCGTGCTGGTGTTCACACACACACATGCACGCTCACACATGCCCACACACAGATGCTCACATGTCTACACACACACATGCATGCTCACACATGCCTG
>NW_016107460.1:5267430-5270562 GCF_001604975.1 Cebus imitator | reverse complement strand
GTGCCCACACACAGATGCCCACATGTCTACACACACACATGCACGCTCACACGTGCCCACACAGATGCCCACACGTCTACACACACACATGCACGCTCACACATGCCCACACACACGCCCACACACAGATGCCTAAGTCTACACACACACATGCATGCCCACACATCTACACACATATGCACGCTCACACATGCCCACACACACCCACACGTCTACATACACACATGCACTCTCACACATGCCCACACACACCCACGTGACCACACACACATGCACCCCACACATGCGCACACACCTGCCCACATCTACACACACACATGCATGCCACACATGCCCACACACACATGCCCACACATCTGCACAAATGAGTGCTCACACATGCACATGCACGTATATATGCACACATGCATATATCTACACATACACAGACATATATGCACAGACACATGCACACATGCACATGTACACGCAGACAGGCACATACACACCCATACATGCAAACACATATTCCGACACAAGGACACTCCACTCTGGGGCCATGCCATCTGAGGCTCCACAAAGAGTTTCCAAATTAATGAAAGGCCAAGTGAGGGGCGAGCAGAGGGGGAGGCCGGGAGAGGTGGTGGGGAGGCCAGAGGAGGCCCCTGGGTGAGAAGGACTTGCTGGCTCAGCTGGTGGGGGGAATTGGGGACCAAGTAACCTGACTCAGTCAGTCTCCCCAAGGCACTAATGCTCTGTCCCTGGGGATCCTGACCTCCCCAGGTGGAGCTTGGCTGGGACCCCTCAGCTGCTCAGAGAGCCCCTGTGGACTGTGACACCAGAAACAGGGCCTGTGTCAGAGATGGCACAGGGACCATGGCTCCCCTCAAAAGATGGCTCAGGGTCAGCGGGCTCAGCAGAGAGACGGCATGTCGGAGGCGGCGACCAGTTGCTTTAGGAAGATGGGTGGGGGGCACTTGACTCCCAAGGCTGAGGGAGGGGAAAGCTATGTGCTAAACGCAGGCATCTGGCCTTCGGTTCCCAGAGCGCAGCGGGCAGGCGTTAGCTCCATTAATGGCTGCAGCTGCTGTGCAGGTGGCCGCCACCATGATGCCCATTACACAGATGAGGAGGCGAAGGGCGTGGCATGTCTCAACCTGACAGGGATGTGTGTATGTGGCCACAGGTTGACTTTTTGTTTTAAATCTGGATTCCACTGGGGAAAAAATATCACAATAAAGTCTGTGTGCCACACACAGGAAGTCATGCCTGCTGGGTGAGCCTGGGCACCAAGGGGCCTCTCACTGTGGCTCAGGCTTGCTCGGGATGGGCGCTGGGTCCCCGTGTGAACCTAGGGCTGGCCATGGGGAGGTCTCTGGGGCTTTTCAGAGACTCTGTGGTTGAACCTGACACTAGGTGCCACTCCCTCAAGGGCGCCACTCTCCTCCTCCCTGGGTCCCCTCCCTGAGTCCTCCCTGGGTCCCCTCCCTGGCCCCCACCTTCCCTCTCTCAGTTCCCCCCTCTGACAGTGGCTGCAGCCCTCTGCTCCCAGCCCGGGGCAGTCCTGGCCTCTAGCATCACGGTCATGTTCAAGGGCCAACCTTTGCACATGGTGAGCTGGTCCTGCAGGGATGCGGGAAGTGTGAGAATATAAAATCCACCGGGACAAGGGCAGCCCAGCTAACACCATCCAGCAGCTTGGGCAGGCTGTAGCTGCCTGCTTGCTCCATCTCTGCGGTGTTTTACAGATGAGAAATCCGTGCAGGGAGATTAGCAGTGTGGTCCAGTGCCGCAGAGCTGGCACGCGCTGCTCGTGCTGAGAACTCTGTGAGGCCGTGGAAATGTTCCCGCACCTGGAGCAGCCTGGTCAGGCCCCACCTGCACCACAGCTGCTGGGGGCAAGAGGGAAGCACGGGGCAGGGTCCTGCATCCCCGGAGGAATTTCTCCTCCACACACCAGGGAATATCGCCTGATAAAGGAATCAGGTTTCTTTCCCCATAACCCCTCCACCATCAGGGTTCCCAGAAAGCTGGGGGCTGCTGCCATCATGCCCAGAGGGGGTGTACCCTAAGAGCCCCATCTGCAGGAGGGGAGCAGAGCCCCTTCAGAACAGAAACCAGGAACAGAGGAGGGACAAGGGAGGGAGGGCAGGAGGCCGGGTGCCCTCAGTTTCTCTCCATCCTTGGGATGGAATGAGTGAGGAGCTGGGTCCATAGGGACAGGATTTGGGGGATCCCAGGGGCTGGGGTTGCTCATTCTTTCCCAAGGAGGAGCCAGGGAAAAATGAAGCTCATAGGGAATGTCGGGTTCACCTGGGCCTGGTGGACTCTGGATCTCAGAGGCAGGGCACCCACACGTCTCTCACCAGCACGCACCAGGGCCCAGGAGCCAGTCATCATCATGGTGAATTACATGACACTGCATTACCCAGGGACTGCTATTGCGACCATGTCGGGAGAGGAAACTGAGGCATGGAGCTGCCAGAGTCGTGCAGCCCACAACACCGGAAGGCAAAGCAGCTGCCTGGGTGGAGCCCGGAACTGGAGCTGTCCTCTTGCTGGGCAGGGTCCAGAACCCGGGGTCTGCTTCTTTCTCAGGGTAGCAAGAAGACATGGTAGAGCTGCCCCCCAGGCTGGAGGCTTGCGAATTGGAGGTGCACCACTGTCTAAGCAAACCAGGCACAAGGAAACGCATTCACAAACCCCCCAGGTGAGCGGTGATTACTGCCATCACAGAAACGGCCTCCTCAACTGGGCGGGAAGAACAGCCCACAGCTGACTCCCTGCAGTGCTCCACGCCCTGTGTGCCTGACCTCCTGGGGAAAGGAGCAGGAGGAACCCAAGGCCACCAGTGGGTCCTGGAGTCTGTAGGTGACCCGATGACCATCCCGGCTTGCAGGGGACTGAGAGTCTTTCTGGGATGTGGGACTTTCAGCGCCAACACTTGGGAGCCCTGGGCAATGCAGGACAGTCGGTCACGCCTGCACGGCCTCACACCGTGGGGTGCAGTCCCCAGCATCAGTCATGCCTGCACTGCCTCACCCTGTGGCGTGGAGTTCCCAGCATCGGTCACGCCTGCACTGCCTCACCCTGTGGCGTGGAGTCCCCAGCATCGGTCACGCCTGCACGGCCTCACCCTGTGGCGTGGAGTCC
>NW_016107460.1:5236029-5267300 GCF_001604975.1 Cebus imitator | reverse complement strand
GCCTCACCCTGTGGCGTGGAGTCCCCAGCATCGGTCACGCCTGCACTGCCTCACCCTGTGGCATGGAGTCCCCAGCATCGGTCACACTTGCACGGCCTCACTGCGGCATGGAGTCCCCAGCAGGGCAGCACTGGGCTGGAGCACGGAGGATGCTGCCGGCATCATGGGGCAGGGGGTTCACGTGCTGGACACTGGTGTCTGATTTCCCCTCAGGGGGAGGCTTCATCAATGCCCCATCCTTGGAAAGGGTCACCCAGTCGGGCCACAGAACCAGGACCACGATCCAAAGCTGAATAGTGTCCATGGGAGACGGGATTCCCAATGCTCAGGAGCTCTTGGGACTAAAAAGAACACCTATCTCTGGTGACAGCGTGCTGTCTTGGAAACAGCTCTGTGTGAATGCACCCAGCAAAGGCCATCCTGGGAGCCACGTGGCAGAGACCCATTTTCTTTCCCAGCTCTCACAGGCTGAGCCGGTCTTGCTATGAATGTATGTGGCCTTGGTATTTTCCCCAGGAAGTTCATAAGTGGAGGATGGAGTCGGCTGGGAAGCAGGGCTCAGACCCCGAGAGGTACCTCTTGGGGTGGTGGCAGTGGTGGCAGCAGCTGTAGAAGACTCTCCTGGGTTTGTGACATTGTTCTCAGGGCAACCTGGGGGCTTCATGAAAAGCCACACAGCTCCAGGGTGCTTTTCCAACTGGGTGGGGGCAAAAAGTGACACTTTCTAGGTTGAGCAGGAGGGCTACCACCAGGGTCCCTGTAGAAAGAGGGATGCAGGCAGATGGCAGGAAAATCCTTGAGCTTTAAGGGGTAAGCTCATGGAGCCCTTAAAAAATTTGATTGGATTGCAAATGTGGACTTATCGACACAGACATTGCGGAAGGCGGGCACATCCAGCCTTGCACACTGAGGGCTTGTCCATGACTGGAACCTGAGTCCCACGCACCCTGACCAACCTCTCATCCCCAAAGCCTGCTGGGGAGAGTCTGGGGACAGGAACAAACATTCACAATGTCCTTTGGTTGTTTAATTTTGAATTTTCCCCTTCATTGTCACTGAGGCTGAAACACCTAAGAGGATGCCCAGATTTATCCGAAACCAGAAGATGATGTAAGAACACCTTGACTATAAGCATCCATCGCAAACATCAGCAGCCTCCGGTGGTGACGTGGAGAAATGGGGACCTGCCAGATGCTGCTGGTGGGAAGGTGACATGGTGCAGCCACTGTGGAAAACAGCCCGCAGTTTCTCGACACGGTAAGCAGGGGTCCTGTGACCCAGCAATTCCATTTTCAGGTAAGTCCCAAGAGAAATAGAAACATACATCTTCACAAAAGCTTGAAAAACGGTGTTCATAGCAGCATGACTCATAAACGTCAAAAAGGAGAAACAGCCCGAACGCATGTCCATGGATGAACAGATCAGCACAATGTGGCCCGTCCACATGACACGGTGTTACTCAGCCACAGGGAGGAGTGAGGCACTGGCGCAGGCCACAAAGTGGGAGAACCTGGGACACGTGGCACTGAGTGGAAGAGCCAGTCACGAAACGTCACGTGCTGTCTGATTCCACTCATCTGACTTCCCAGACCAGCCAAATTCACGGAGACAGAAAATAGGTTCGCGGTTGCAGTGTCTGGGGCAGGGGGACGTGGGGAGAATGAGGAGTGAGCACTAATAGGTGCTCACTTTTTTCAGTGATAAAAATGCACTAAAATGTATTGTGATGGTTGCACAACTCTGTGGCTATGCTGAAAACCACCGATTTGGACATTTTAATGGGTGAATTGTTTGCTGTGTGAATCATATCTCAATAAAGCTGTTTTTAAAATGCAATTA
The DNA here is from genome assembly GCF_001604975.1 of Cebus imitator. Lineage (NCBI taxonomy): Eukaryota > Metazoa > Chordata > Mammalia > Primates > Cebidae > Cebus > Cebus imitator. The sequence continues at coordinate 5,265,461 of NW_016107460.1, read as the reverse complement.
TTGCAGAGTGGAAACATTTTTCAGGGTTTCTAGTTTTCTGGAGTACTTAAAATTTCTCCAAAATGGCCCAAATCTGTCTGCAGGAGGAGCTATGAGGTAGCAGATTTTGAGGGACAACTTCCATCTGTAAGACAAATGTCTGTCTGTGTCCACGTGGCTGTGTCCAGGTGAAAATGAGGTTCATCCAGAACCTGTCAGCGCCTGAGTTCTTCCAGACGATCAAGTCTTCTGGGAAGGCGGGGTGCCCTCCTTTCAGCCCTTTCCTTTTTTACATGGCAAATTCTAAAATGTGCACCCTGTTTCTTGGCCTCCTTAAATAAGAGAAATATCTGCAATGTGGGTGTTGTTATAACTGACTCTGTGCAGTGACACTGTGATATCCCCAGCACTGAACTCCCCACCACAGATGGCTCAGCCATCTTTAGAGCTGGCTTTTGTGGCAGGTCCCATCTCTCTGCTGTCAGGACACTGGCTGTGGCCCTGATGGCCCTCGGCTGACTCCCCACCACGAGTACTCCCCCGGTGCTCATGAAGTGCTGGGGCTGCAGCCATCGAAGAGCTGAACGGCTGGAACCATTCACCACCTGGAGGGGAGTGGCCTCTGAGCAAGGCTGTCCCATGTCAGCAGAGAAGGAGTGCAGTCCCAAGGATGCCTCCCCTTGGGACCTTACCCAGCATGTGCCCTTGAGGACGATGCAGAGAGCGTCTCCAGGGCTTGGTCCAGTGCCTGGCATGGGTGGGAGTGGCAAAGCGTTAAGTCAGTGAGTGAACCAGCAAATAGATTGGCAGAAAAGCCCCGGAAGGGCTCCCTTCTGGCATCCCGGATCTCAGTCCTGCTCTGATAGGCAAAGCTGCCAGTTGCCTGCAGAGATGGAGCACACGTGGGATGTGGATCCCAAACTCTCAAAAGTCGTGGAGCCGGCCTGGGAGACCTGCCTGCTCCACAATTCCTCACCGTTTTCCATGGGGCACTTTCCACCCTGCCGGTGGGGGGGTCCTTGACACCTGAAGCATTGAGCTATGTTGATTCCACGAAGGATTTCATCAACTGATCAACTTCCACTCAAATAGCGAGTTTCAGACAACATCGTGACCCGCACGTGGGAGGCTGTGGATGAGTGGGCAAACAGATGGGAGACTGTCACCAAAGGAGCATCCCCTTACACCTGACATGGAGCTGGCAGTGACCACGGATCAGGTCCTGGGTGTCTAAAAACAAAATCCAGCTGGAGGCTGCACAGCGAGGCGGGTGTCAAACTCCTGGACTGAAGCAATCTGTCCTCCTTGTCCTCCCAAAGTGCTGGGATTACAGGCATGAGCCACTGTGCCTGGCCCACACACTTCCTGAACCCCACTCCATGTCAGGCTTGGTGGGGGCAATGACTGCAGCCTTGCCCTTACCAAGCTCCCTTGACAGAGACGAGGAAAACAGACTGGCTTCCGGGTGGTAAGTGCCAAAAGCAAACAGACAGCACCCACAGCCAAGGTTTCTTATGCTCAGGGTAAGTCTGGGTCTGGGATCTAAGTGGGTGAAGAAAGATGCTTCCATACACAGCTGCTCATTTCTTGCTCATGGGGTAGAGTAACTGACTTCACGTGCATAAGTGGAGGGCGTACAAGGTGGAAAAGACAGAAGGAGAAATGAGAGGAAGCGCTAATGAGCACACGTGGTCTTGGTAGAGTCAGACCCAGCAGAATCCATTTTCCCCAACTCCGGTGCGCCCAGTCGCCCTGTGGCTCCAAGACTCCAGGGAATGAATGATTGTTGGAGGAGGAAATGTGCTCGTAAGACTAGAAAACCACGGCTGGGATCTGAAACATCAGGACCTCAGCCCCACACTTGCAGCAAGGGCAGGGTCGGTGTCTTGAGAGAAAGGAGGAAAATGGTGTGTGCGTTTTGCTGGTGGTTGTGGTCTGAGGACAAAATCCCAGGAAGCCAGTTGACAGAGCCTGCAGGTCAGACCCTTCACACCCAGACAGCCCCGTTTGGACAGGAGGAGACCCAGCCTGGAGGCCAGAGCACGCGGCTGGGGCCAGGTTCATCGAAGCTATGGAAAGGACTTAGGGCAGAGCAAACGTCCAAAGACAAAGGTACTTTTTCTTTTTGCCCAAACGTGGTCGGAGAAGCATGAGAGGGCCCTTGTCTAAGGCCCCTAAGGCTCCAGAACTGGCATTTCTAGGACACTTCTTTGCCCTTTTCTTCACCAGCCCCCAGGAACCAAGGGCCAGGACGCAGGCAGTATCCCCAGACCTCAGTCACCAGAACGGTGGCATTGCATAAGCAGGAGAGTCTAGCTCAAATGAGGAAGCTATCTGAATGAAGCTATCCCAGTTCTGATATGAATTGGGAACCACACAACCAGGCTACTAGCAAATTTGTGAAGACCCACAATATGCTGTGGACACACAAAGGCAGCATCCGTGACCTCTCTGTCCAGCGGTGGCGGCGGAGGTGGGGTGGGGTGGGCATTTCAATGTAATTTAATTAAAACTAAGTAAAGTGGAAGCTTCAGTGCCTCCACCGAGCAACCAAGCCTGTTTCCCGGGCTGGTGTCTGCTGTCGGGGGCACCCAACCCTGCAGCGCTTCCCCCGTCTCCCGACAGCGCTGCTGCTCTGAGCCTCTGCTGCCCCTCTCAAGCCTTGAGGAGACAGACACAGGCGCTGAGCGCTCAGAACCATGAGAGTCGGACAGGGAAAGAGAGGGCTGCAGGACTCGAATGCAGGGGGGCATCTGTGGAGGAAAGCGTCCCCTGCACACTCAGGGTCTCTGATCAACGCCTGACGGGAATCCACTGATTTAAGGAGCGGGGGATGCTGTTGCTGACACGTGTTCCCAAGCCTCAGAAGTCTGGCTCTCAGAAGCCTTCTGTGGTACACAGCCCAGCTCGCAACTTCCATCGCCCGTGCTGCAGAAATCTCAGCAGCTTCCCCTGCGCAGCTTGGGGACGTGCTGGTCCCTGCGGCACTTGAAATGCAGCCTGGCGGTGTCTCCACTGGGGCTTTTATTCCCGTTTTCCTCCTGGAGTGTGGGACCCTGGGCTTTTCCCTCTCTTGGTCCCTTCCCTGACTCCCTTCCTGTCCCCTGCTCCCTGCCACTCCAGACTGGTGTTTTGAGCAGAAGTCAGCCTGGTGGCAGCTTCCACTTGACGCCGGGAGCCTCATCCTCTTCTCTCACCACAGCTCCCTACTTGCCTGCTAGAAAGCCTGGGTCCTCGAAAAGCCTCTCATCAGGCCAGGCGCAGTGGCTCACGCCTGTAATCCCATCACTTTGGGAGGCTGAGGTGGGCAGATCACCTGGGGTCAGGAGTTCAAGATCAGCCTGGCCACATGGCAAAACCCCGTCTCTACTAAAAATACAACAATTAGCCAGGCATGGTGGTGGGTGCCTGAGGTCCCAGATACTTGGGAAGTTGAGGCAGGAGAATCACTGGAACCTGGGAGACAGAGGTTGCAGTGAGCCGAGATGATGCCATTGCACTCCAGCCTGAGCGACAGAGTGAGATTCCGCCTCAAAAAAAAGGAAATTGTCTCATTAGATGTTGACAGGGCTCACCCAAAATGGACAGAAACGCTGGTGACGCGAGGCCGAGGAGAGGCTGGACCCAGGGAGGCCACTGGGCAGAGTGGACGGATGACAAGGGCCGACGGCTTACGGTTCATAGGCCCCACAGGGTCTGAGGTCTGCGGTCTGCGCGCATTCAGTGGAAAACGCACTCCGAGGGCCCACGCAGTCATTCTGATTTTCACTTTCAGTACAGTGTTCAATAAATTATGTGAGAGCCAGCAGCTCCCGTGAAATGCTTTGTGTTAGGTGAGTTTGCCCAACTGCAGGCTGATATGCGCATCTGAGCATGTTTAAGGTGGGTGCGGCTCACTGGGTTTGCCCTGTGAACTGCATTTTTGACTTAGGATATTTTCAACTCGCAGTGGGTTTGTGGGACGTGCCCCCATTCCAAGTGCAGGAACATCTGTTCTTAACAACGGCACACGAGTTTTCCGTAAAAAGATTCTTCTGAAAACAAATCAGCCCTCCCTCCGGCCCATAGCCTTTCCTTCTCAGCCTCTCCCTGCATCCAGGCTGCCTCTCCTGGTCCACACACGACCCCCGTGGCTGCCTCTGGCATGTGCCCACCCCTCCCTCACAGGCACCCATGGCCTCCCCTGTCCCAGGCCAGGTCCCCCTTTTGGAAGCCACTCCTGGCTCCCTCTGGGCCCCTCTCCTCTCCCGCACGTCAAGCCGCAGCATGGGGCACGGGGTCAGGGCTGCTGGAGCCTGCCGCCTCTTCCACTCAGTGACAGGCTCCCGGAGGCCAGGCCGTGCCTATTCCCACCTCTGCCCTGGCTCTGAGTTCTGCACAAGTGGAAGAAGGGTAAGCATTTGCTGGGAGAACGGGTGAGTTTATCTCCATTTCCCGAGCTCCCTGGCTGCCTCTTGGACCATAACGGCTTTGAGCACATCTTCTCTCGGAGGAGAACGCGGCTCCAGGTCCCTGCAGATGGGAAATGGGGCTGGACGGCAGCTCCACGGGCACTGGACGTGCGCCTCACAGCCAGCAGGGACCCGTCAGCCAAGCTGACAGCCGCTTCCCGGGAGCGCTCCGCCGAGGCCACGACCCGCGCAGTCATGGAATGTAAGGAAGTGAGACCCTCCGGTGGGTCTGAGCAGATGGCCCCCCCGGCTGAGGCTTGAAATGGCTCCCTCTGTCCTTTCCGGGAAGTCCCGGCTTAGGATGGAAGTGGGGCTGTTGAAGCCCTTCCTCCTGTCCAGCCCCACCCAGGCCTTCTGGAACATCCCACCGCACAATCCCTTCAGATCGGGGAGGGGGGTCAGGCCCCGGTTACCCTAGTTCTCACCACATACAGCTTGACCCACGGCGGCCCTCGGGAGACACAGGAACTTCCCCACTTCACAGGCTTATTCACTCTCCCCTCGGGCTGCACACGTGGTGTCTTCAGCCTGCAGAATTCTGGAAGAATTCCGAGGAAAAAAGAGCCCATCGCCCAGAAACCCTGTCAACGGAGCTTCCCCCAGACTAAACAAAGCCCATGGTGGGCGAGCGTGGTGCACAGGCCTCGGAGCCTGGCGGCTAAGTCTGCTGCCACCGTGGGGAGGGAGAGGAGGACGCTGGCTCCTGAGTTACGCCCCGGGGAGGGGACAGTGAAGGGCCCCTTTGTTCACCCGCACACGTGCACGGCCACCTTAACGAGAGTGGCGGCTGCACACCTGCATCGACGGACACGCTCTTCCCAGCCCCCACACACCAGCGCTTTTGGAGGTTCGGGCCGCAGGGGCCGTGAGGGATCTGGGAGGAAGTCCCAACGGGACCAGCCGAGGGGAGGAGTGCAAAGGGCGGCTCAATCCCCTCCCAGCACTGACACCTTCCTACTGATTCTCAGATGAGCTGCACCCTCATTTAAAGAGGGGAAACTGAGGCCAGGAGGGGCGAACCCTGCAAGCCAGCTGTCCTGCCATCCACCTGATGCCTTTTCTGGATACTCTGTGGCCGTCACTGCTGGCTCCTCCCTTTGCCAGCAGGGCCTCATGCCGCTCACATCTGCAGTGCGTGAATGTACGGACGGGCCGGTCACCAGCTGGGTCTTCTGGGAGGCAGACATGGCTTTTGAAGAAGAGTTTTGGCTCCACAGGCAGGAGAGCACCTCAATAGAAGCCCGGTAGGGCTGGGGGTGCAGGGGTGAACCACCCCAGAGCCTGCCATAGCCTGCAGGCACTGACCAGGTGGGGAAAGCTATCTCTGAGAATGGGCTCTCCCCGCCTCTCCCGGGTCTGTGGGTCTTAGGGTTGGTTCTGGTTTGTGTGTATGATCACAGAAAAGAGAAAATAAAAACAAAATCATAGTCCCTGCCCATAATCAGGACCTGGGCTTGGTTTGTGTTTGATTCTTTGTGAGCTCTTGGCTCTGAGTCTCTCGTGGGCTTTTCTTGGAGGGGAACAGAGGTGACTTTGTCAATGCTCAACTAAATGCAGCCCAGCCCTCGAAGCCTGGGGGACAGAGGACAGTGCTGGCTGAGGTAGGCAGCACAGGAGGTGCTGTTTCCCCCAAGTCCCTCGGGATCCTGTTCCAATGGGGACGTTCTGGGGGGAGGAGGAGGGGGACACATGGGGGCCCTGGGATGGAGGGCTGTGTTGCTGACGTCGGGCAGAGGGGCTGGGCACTGACCCATGGGCTTATCTGGTGATCTGCGGGGAGGTCAGAGGCTCCTGGGGTCCCTCCCTACCACAGTCCTATAGCCCGGTTGGAAGAGGAAGCCTTGAGGTGGGGTCGGGACCACCGGAAGTGCCTCTGAAACCACAGCTGGTGAGAAGACGGAGAGAAGGGCTCAGTCTGTCTTCTCCCTGGGGAAAAGTCTGGGGGTGCACTCCAGCCTGGGTACACCCCTACTCCACAGCGATTCCTAGCCAATGGACTCCGCCCCCAAGATAAGCTCTTTACACCTAATGAGGTTTCACCTGTTTACCTGGGAGGCAGGTTCTAGGTAGGTGCCATCATCTGTGACTGCCAAGGCTCAGGTGGGCACATGGTGGGAATGCCTAGTCCTGGGGGAGTTAGGAGTTGCCACTGTGGGGCAGGGGAATTGCCTAGCCCAGGCTTCCAGGGAAGCCAGAAACCCAAATCCCGCCACGCGTTCACAGGTGCGCACACAACACGCACTCACTCACACGCTTCAGCCCCGAGAGAGTGCTGGGCTTATGGGGGTGTCTTCAGGTCCTCAAATACCTGCTGGCGCCGGGCTGCACCATCGCCTCTCCAAGGGCAACGCTCACCAGGGACTGCAGAAGGTGGCGAGGATGGAACAGCACCGCCGCGGACTCCCGGACCCCTGGCGAGCGAGCATCCCGCACAAACAGCTGGGCAGGACTTGCCCATAAATCCTGCTCAACAAGCTCTTAACAATGAAATACCCTACTATTTGCCGAGACAACCACTTACTCAAAACAAATACTATTCAGAGCGGGGCTCAAACGCATTCCCCTGATTGTCGGTTCCCGGCCGGGTACTTCAATCTCTCTATTTATGAAACAATAATGGAATTCTATTTAGCTGCGTCTCTCGGAGTTCACTGCCTCTGATAAGTTTGCATTCCAACTTTGCCCCTGGCCATCGTGCCTTCCTATTACCTCCCTGTCCCGGCTCACAGACGGATGAATCATCACCCATACAGCAACACAACCTTTACCCACACACGGCTACCAAAGCCGACGTTCACGGCGTTTTCAAAGGTTGCATTCTGACAAGGCGGATGGGATTGGGATGCCGGGCTGGTCCCGACGACCCAGACGGTGTCTCCCTGTTGCTCAGGTGGAGAGGGAACCCCTGGTCTGCCTGGCTTCCCGCAGGTTCACTGAGGCCCCCCTCACTCCCCGACTTAGGACCCTCCACAGAGGCAGGTTCACTTCGGGTAACTCTGCCCAAATCTGCAGTTTTTCACTCAACACACGTCTGAGCCCGGCCACGTGCCAGGAGCCGGGGCAGAAGACGGGGTGGAGAGGACGCAGTCCCTGTCCTCAGGGGTGATGTCCCTGTGAAAGGCACCTGGATGTGTCCCCTTGTCCTCGTAATTAACTGCAGAAAGACAGCTGGACTGAGGCTGAACCAAGAGTCCAAATTCAGCCCAGAATGGAGTGCCTCCGTGTCCAAGTTCGTGCCCGGAGCGGGGTGCCTACATGAGGGCCAATCCCCGGGTATGAACAGGAAGAGACCAGTGCTCCTCCCACAGGGCTGCTCGCCCCTCTCGGCTGCCAGAAACCCACCCAGACCATTCCGGAGATAGGAGTGTTTTATCGCTTGGCAATGGGACTGGCCTCCCGAGCCCCGACCAACATGCAGGTGAAGGCTCTCCACCCTTCCCTTCGAGCCAATTCTGTGACCTCTGTTTCCTGGGGCCACCCCCACCCCCAAACTTCCACCCCACAGGAAAGGAGGTGGGTTCCCTTGCTCTCTGGCCCTGCCTTCCCTTCAGGGGAGCAGGCAGATTGCCCTTTCCCCTTCTGTCTGGACAACCCACTCTCATCCGGACAGCGCGGTCAAGAGTGAAGGTCACGGTCACAAGAACTCTTTTCAACACTCGGGGGACGCCACGGCCCCAGATAGAGGCGCAGCGGGCGGAGAGCGACGGCTCAAGTGTGGCTTATCTCTCCGTGTTCTTCCCTTCTCTCTCGCTGGAGACTCTGGGCGGAGGATCAAAGGCCGCAGCGCAGAGCCGGACACCACTCTGATTCCCAGGGGCTAAAAATGAGCAGGTTTGGAAAGGCCGTGCCCGCCTCGCCCGCGTTATCACCTCGCCTCTGCTCCGGCTTTGCGGCATAATAAGGAAAGTGTTGAGTAACAGGACTTGAGGCCAGGCCACGGCAGGTTCCTCCTGGCGCAGCACCGGACTCACCGCTCAGCACACTCTCCCCACAATAAATCCGCCACACGCTCAAGGTTGTCAGCACAACCTTGAGAGACGCTGCCCTCTCCGCCAGCCTTGCTGAGGGCCCCGCCGCCAAGTCCAACACACACAAGGCGGAAAAGCGTCTTAAGGCTGCCAGGTGCCGGGCAGGCCTCAGGCCCCAAAGGAGCACCGGGAGAAGGTGCCCGCTGTGTGGGGGGAGATGGGCCCAGGAGGGGCCCATGGAGCTTCCAGGTTGGTCTCAAGCAGAGGGAGGAGGCGCTCTGCCACCTTTGAGGAGAGACGCAGTTGGAACCAGCGCTCACCTGCTATGCCCAAGGCCGTGGGACTCAAACTGGAAGGCAGCTGTCTCGCCGGCGTGAACACAGAACCCCGCCTCCCCTGGTGCTGGGGCCCAGAAAGCTTGCTTTTCTAACAAGCTCCGGGTACTGCCAAGAGTCGCCTTGACCCAGGATGGGTGCTTTTCAGCATCCAGCTCTTATTTAAAATGCACACTGATGTGATTATTTAATACGCAGCCCATGGCCCACTGAGCCCCTTCATGAGGCGGTGGGCAGGTGGGAAGGGGTGTGGGGTCTGAGGCCGGCAAGGTCCGTGGGTCCCTGGAGCCAGCCCTCCCGTGTTCTGGCTGCTGGAACAGTGATGAACGCAGACGGTGTTGGCTGGGTGTCTCCCAAAGGTCAGGCACCTTTCCCTGGCCTCCCTTAACTTGCAGACAACCCCATGGCAGCTAGCAGGATCCCCTTGGTGCAGAGGAAGCCACTGAGGGGCAGCAGGGGTGGGTGCCCCGGGGGGCCAGGTGGGGCCCCCGTGAGTGCAGGTATGTTTGCTGCCCAGGCCTCTCCGGGCCCCCTGTTCCAGGGAACACCCTGACTGGGGTCTCCGGGGCCTGGCTTTCTGTCTCTGAGACAGCGTTATTGCCACCCCCGAGAGAGGCCAGGCGGGCGGGACACGGCTGTGTATCATCCTGGTTCACGCCCTGCCTCGTGGCCCAAGTATCACATCAGGAAACTGCTACTCGTATCTCCAAGAACTCCGGAAGTGCTGGGGCCGGCGCTGCCTGGGTGATCCTCCGCGTCTCTCCTCGAAGTCAGAGAAGAGGATGGCCTCTCCCAGGCCCCGGAGTCAGGAGGCCAAGCCACTCCTATCACATCGTAAGATGGTTAATAAGGCCCCCGATGAATGATGAGTATGGGTTTCTGCACCGCTAATTTCCGTAACCATCACTCTTTGAAAGATACCTCGGGCCCCCTGCGCTCCGGGCCCTTCCCAAACAGAGCGGCATTATGTGGCCAAGTTCAGACCGGCGTATCCCGTTTCAGGGATCTCACAGGGCCTGCCTCGGGAAACTCTGCAGTAGTTTTGGATCCACAGCTCCCGGCTTGAGTTTCTTCCTCTCCCTGCGCGTCCCCCTGGAGCCCAGTTGTCTCCCTGCGTGGTGGGGACAGTGTTCCTGCAGCCAGCGAGGGCCGGCCGGGGCCCGCCACTGCATCCTGGGGGGGGGGTCCTGCAGACGGGGCTTCTTCAGTGATGCCACCTCGTGCGGTCCCAAGCATTCACCTCTGTCTTCAGCACAGGAGGAGCTGGCCAGACACAGGTGCCTTTTAGCTAAGAAATGCCAGGACACATCAGGCCCCAAGGGAAGAATCACCGCTTCCAACACAGCAGGTGGGGGCTGCTGGCTCTTTGGGGAACCGTCAAGTTTCCCCCTCTCTGTGCCTCGGTTTCCTCACCTGTAAGGTGGGGATACTGACAGCCCCTCCTCATCGAGCCATTTTGAACATGGAAGGTCTGATGCACCTCCAAGGACTCCGAGCCCTGTGGGGTGGCAGGCAGGTCTCCCCCATCCAATCGTTCCTGCCCACGTCTACCTCCAAGTGCCTGGAAACCCACTCACCTCATGGGGAGCCCCTGTGACAGGCCAGCCTTGGAGTCACAGAACATGATGCCCAGGAGAACACGCCCAGGCTGGTTGCTTCAGAGTGACACATACACTCTGCAGGTTTTCACTCAGGAAAAAACTATGTGCTTTTGAACACACTTTTAAAGCCAAAAACTGCTCCACTGGGGCAGGTACAACAGTAGGGACAGCCCCAGACAGGAGTGGGGTCCCGGCACCCTGGAGGGTGTGGGGTTCCAGCGCCCTGGAGCGAATGGGGTCCCGGTGCCCGGGCGGGAGTGGGGTCCTGTCTCCCGGGCGGGAGCAGAGGCCCCGGCCTTCTTTCTGTCCTTGGCCCTGGAACTAAAACCAGCACCACAGGCACAGCAGCTGTGAAGGCCGTGGCTGTCCCATGTTCCCTGGACATGTCCCATGCCGTCCTGCCCCAGGGCCTTTACCTGTGCTGTCCCCTCCCCGGGAAGGCTGTCCTTGCTTCTGCCAGCAGCCCCGGTGCTCACTGTGGACCCACCCAGCTCCTGACCCATTCGGGTCTTGTAAATGTGCCTGCCTCCTCCTGCTGGGCTGTGGGCACTGGGACCGGGCTTCCCTCACCCAAGCCACCAGCCCTGGCACAGGGTGGGCACCAGTGCAGGTGAGGAGGGTGAAAGGATTTCCGGAAGCACCAAACAAAGACAGCGTGGGAGGCTGCAGGTGCGGACCCACTGCAGGCAGGCGATATTGTCAATTTCTCAGCAGACACCCATCGGGCTCCTGCAGGGGCAGTGTTCAGACTCCGGTGGCATCGGGACACCAGGGAGCTCACCCACCTGCAGGTTTCCAAGCTGCCCCCTCCCTGCCACAGCACCAGGAATGTTAAGGCATACCTCTGCGGGCCTAGGCAGGGGGCTCGGGCCTCAGTCTCAGCAGCCCTGCTCCTCTCCACTGTGACCTTGTCCGGGGCCTTCCCGGTGGGTCTCCCTCCCATCTGAACGCTGTAGCAGTGGCCGGGTGACAGGCACAGGAGGAAAGAGGCAGTGGTCACCCCAGGACCTGGGTCTCAGCTGCTTGGTACACGTGCTGGGCCATGGGGCGCGAGGGTCAGAGGCCACCCCTCCACACCCACAATCCCCAACACCGAATGTCTGGCACCTCTTACAGGCGAAGACCGGCTGGCTCCTTGGGGTCTCCGTCTGCCATGTGTGTGTGGAAAGAGTCTATGGCTGCGCAACCAGCGGGCCCTGGCTGGCTTTGGGGGCCCTGCCTCCTTGTGGCCTCCACGGCCCTGGGCTTGGTCAGAGCCACCGCCCACCCCTAGGCCCAGGGCTCTGCCTCTGCGACTCAGCAGTGTATTCTCTCCCTGTGAAACACGGCGATGCAGCTGCCCTGGCCAGGCGGAGAACCCTGAGGGTGTGCGAGGCTCCGTGCAGGGCGTAGCTCCAGCCCCAGTGAATGCAATCCTGGATGCCTGGGGCCCGGAAATGCCCTCGTGGCTGGGGAGTGAAGCTCCCCTATGGCACTCAGGGCATCCTGGAGGGGCCAGGATTTCAACATCAAGTATCCAGGCCCCATTTCCAAGTGTCCATCCTGCTGTCCCAGTGGGGCGGGCCTCATGGTGACCCCAGGGGGACTCCAGGCCCCAGGACCTCATGGGACAGACCAAGGGTGGGAAAATGGGTGTCAGGGGAATGGCCTCTGCACCCAGAAGGGGTGAGCAGACCCGGCTTTGAGCCCCACTCCACCATCCTCTTGCATCTGAGCCGGGCGGCCCCTCTACCCTCTGTGCCTCTGTTGCCCGGAGTGAGGCTTGCAGGCCTCCTGTGAGTTAAGTGCCCAGCTTGTAGAGGCTGTCAGTATGGAAATAGTGACTAGAATCGCCATCAGCACGGTTTGCGTGGGAGGAACCGGGGGGTGCAGCAGGCTGAACCCCAGGCCCTCAGGCCCTCACGGAGGACACGGGGTTCCTGAGCATCCGGCCTTCTCTGGGGGTCCGTGTCCTCTTCTCTCCCCTCCTGCATGTGCATTCAGGAGGCCGAGGGCTCGGTTGTGTCCAGGCAGTGAGGAGGTACCACCAAGAGGAGGGAGAATCGTGGCCGTGTTTCCTTCTGCAGAGGGGAGTGCAGCAGGGGCTGATGGGAAACAGGAACCCAGGCCTGGAAGATTCCAGAAGGCTCTGGTGTCACCAACGCGGGGCTCTGCCAGGTGGGGGACGGCCCTTCGGGCTGGGGGGAGGTCGTGCTCTCTGAAGGGTGAACTACAGGTGCAGCCCCCCCTGGGTCCGCAAACACCGACCGCTTTATCAACACGTGCTTCCCATGACCCACACGACTGGCAATATTCTGGTGTCTCTATCAACTTGATTCAATTACTGGGAGCACTGTGAGGGAACGTTTCCTTCAGGGGAGCAAACGCCCCGTGCCTGTGACGTGGAGATGGAGCCGGAGGAGGGGAGGCTGTCGTGGGGAATGCTGACTCCATTCCTTGCAAACTCCTGTAATTGACTTTTTAAAAAGTGGCATTAGCATTTAAATGGTCCCATAGTTATGGGGGTGAAGGTTCAGCACAATATGATCAATTTATTGAGCTCGTCAAATGTTCTTTTGATATTTATTTTTCCTTGTGTCACGCCGCAGGGGCTTTCTGAGTTTTCCTGTCGGTGGAGCATGGATCTTTGATTGGGCTCCATGCTAGGCACGGAAAAAACCACCAAGCCCACCCGCCTGGGGTCTGAGAACGTCTTGCTGAGAGGGCCAGCACCCCTTCCCAGGAGGACAAGGCCGCATGTCTGGGGGAGGCCGTCCCCTGCCCTGGCCCGGGAGCACGGCTGGTGTCTGCACAGGCGGATCTTCATCCAGCCTTTTCCAGGGAAGGAAACCCACACTGGCCGTCCAGGGACCAGAGACCGAGGGCTCAGGCACACCCTGGGCTCAGGCTGGCTGTGACCATGACCGACGCAGACTTCTCGGGCGTGGGCAAAGAAGGCCTGAGCGAGCGCGTCACAGCGCAGGGACCTGCCTGCGCCCAGGAAGGCAGAGAACATGTCCGTCCGGAGCTTTGTGAGTGGGGGAGATGCAGCAGCTGCGGCAGGGCTGCTGGGTGGCTTGGGAATGTTTTGCGGAATCACAGGGATCAGGTGAAAATGTAAAACGACCTGAAAGGCAGCCTGGGGAACAATGCGGTGAGGGCAGGGGACAGAGCTGCTTTCCCAGCCACACCTGGAGAGGTAATCAGAACGCCCAGGTGGCCAGCTGGAGGGGAGAGGCACTGCCCTCCGCGGGGCTGGGGCCGCAGGGCTGGGGTGCCCGGGCCAGACTTTGCTCCTGGCTGCAGTCCACACGGCCCCCTTTGCCCCAGGTCTGCCCGGTGGGCTCTGAAAACCTCACCAAGGACCTTGGTACTCTCAGCAGGAAATGTTGGGGGCTGGCCCAGAACTTGGGGGCCAGAGAGTGCCAGCCTGCCTCCCTTGCTCCCTGCCCAGGGCACCTCACACCCCCAGACAAAGAGTTCTATGCTCAAGGGCTGCACTGGCCGGAGAAACCTACCAACATCCGCCTCCTAAATAAAGCCCAGGCCCAGAGGGGAGCAGGTCACTCGGGGCTGATGGTTTGGGATGGGCCCACGTGGCGAGTGGGTGCACCATGCCCGGAAGCTGCCCTGGTGGCTGCAGACTCCTCAGCCCAGCCTGCAACTCTGACCCCTCTGCTCTGCCTTGCCCTGGGCAGGGCCAAGCTAGGGTGCCTAGGCTCTGTTGCCCCAGGCTCACCGGTGCTCTCTGAAGCACTCAAGATGAAAGGCTGTTTCTAGGAGCAGCACCCCATCCTCGTTTCTGGCCGAGAACGAACGCTCCGATTTTCTGTCATGAGGCCACAGCATCTATCTAAAGGCGATGTGTATCAAGGCCCCACGTCCACGCTCTCAGGGTGCGGGGCTCCCTGCAGAAACCACGAGAAGGAGGAAAGAGCTCTTTGCTCCATGCTGCACCTGCACACCCACAGCTACCTGGACGGCGAACACGGCAAATGAGAGGCCGGGCCAGCACTCGTCCTTAAATAGCCCCAGCCGCCTCTCCCAGGCCTGGCAGGTGGCTTTCTCCAAGCGGGGAGCTGGGGACGTCGCCACAGCTCTGGGGGGCTGAGTGAAGCACCCACATCGCCATGGGGCTTCTGCGCTTTGTAAATCAATCCCAAAATGTGGGACTCATGCAACCTTAGCCAGCAGCATGCCTTGGAAGTCGGTCTGGTGATCTCATCCATCTCAACAGTTTGGGTTGTGCCCTGCCACTGTTTTGTCAGCTTCAGCCCCATTCTGATGTGGCCCAGAGGGGACGGGGTCCACACGGCTTCGGAATGAAGCTCCAAGGTGACCACAAACTCAGAACTCACCTATCAATGTCTGACCCCCCAGCAGCCGAACAGCCTCCAAAATTCCCTCTCCAGAGCCCCACCCGGGCTTTCTGGAAGGTTTGCTGTTACGAGGGGTGCCCAGTTGGTTTATTCTGCACATTCCCCCTTCCCACAGCCCCGTCCAGCCCAGGCTGGCCTCCTCGCCGCCGCTGCAGGCTGCATCTGCCCACACCTTGAGGGAGACTTCCCAACAGATCCCATTCCTGAAAACCCCCCCGCTCCACGGAACCCTCCGGGAAGCCTCGGCCCCAGCACCGTCCACACTCGGTCTTCCTGGCGATACCCACATAAAGGCGAACGCATCACCCTGTGGGGCTGAAAGGCCAGACCAACATTCCAGCGCATAACTGTCCCCAGAGTGAGTCTCTCAAATGATAAGCAATTTGCTGAGAAGGTAAACAAAAAGCAATCCTACATGTGGCCCCAGCTGGAGAATTGAAATTTTAGAAACAGAAGTCTCCAGAAAGCATGGAAAGATGGCACGGAACAAGATGAATGAACAAAGATAGCTCTGAACCTGGGGAGGCGGCATTTCCCCTGAGCTGGTACAAAGGTGAACACTGAGGCGGGCGGTCCAGCCCTGCCTGGGTCGTGGCGGGGCCTATCTGCTCTCCGGCCGGAAGCTCTCAGCTCCAGGCCCTGGGCTCCAGGTCCCAGACACTCAGTGACATGGAGTTTGTGCCTTTGATGAAACAGTAAACCATGTCCAAGTGCCTCAGAGAGGGCCTCTGTCCTTCCTACCTGAGCTGGAGGTGCTGCAGTGCCCATTAGCATTGCCAAGCTGCCATTGCCCAGCAGAGCTGAGGTCTGAGGGCTCTGGTCCTCTCCTTCTCAAGGGGTGGCCTGGGGTGGGGTGTGTTGTGGAGGCTCCACAGCCCACGGCTGGCTACCGCATCTCCAAGGCCCCTGGTACCCGGCTGCCCCTTTCCCTGCAGGGCTGGACCCGGGCTGCTGGCAGGGCCCGGCTCCGGACGGCCTCACGGTGATGGTGCCTGGCAGGCCAGCCCAACCTTGCCGTGGCTTTGCTCTGGACAGACTCCTAGGCTACCAGGAAGCAAAGTCGTCATTTTGGCCATGTCTTCATTGCTTTTCTCTGAAAATTCCGGCCTAATAGGAGAAGGCCCACCTTGCCCGCCCGCCCACCCTCCCTCTCCAGGTAAATACTGCCATTCTAACACTTCACAAAATATGCTTCGGGAACCACTCGCTTTACATGAAAAGCAGAAAGGGGCTGGAGACACTTGACTCTTTATTTTAAAGGTTCCCAAAAGGCAGAAAATGTCTGGGGAACCTGGGACGCTTAATGTCGGTCTGCAAAGGCAAAACTGTGTGCTCAGCAAGATGTCCCCAGGCAGGCGATAGAGGGCGCCTCCGCCCCAGCTTCCCAGGCGGGCGGCGGGCAGTGGGCGGCAGGAGGCAGCCCCTGCCCCAGGCCTAGGCCATGGGAGGAGAGCCGCCAGCTCCAGGCCCCCCCAGGCCGGCTACCCTAGGAGGGCAGGCCCCCAGCCAGGCCCCCAGCGCACTTCCAACCCTGCCATGTGCCTGCGTCTCCCGATACGGCGAGTGACCGGCCCCAAAGCTGAGCCACGTTCCTCCCATTGCTGATCTTGGGCTCCGCAGATCCTAACCTCTTAGCTTGTAGGATCAGCTGTGGCCGCAACACCACCAGCCGGCTTTGCTGGAAGATGCTGGGGGGAGCAGGCGGGAAATGTGCTCTTCCTCTGGCTTTGAGGTCTGGTCCCCATAACCCGTCACCACCTGCCCCTCCCTTCTGTGCCGTGGACTTAGGGGCACCTCGCAGCCATGGGGCAGAGGCCGTTGTCTACACTGTGGGGAGTGGGTGAGCTGGCTCTGCCTGGGCTGTCCTGTGCCAGGGAGCCCACCTCCAGGTTCTGCTGCAGGAGGGAGGGAGGGACTGAGGGAGGGACACTAGAGAATGAACAAGGTCGGGGGGTCAGCTGTGTCCTCCGTCGGCCCAAGGCCATTTGCAGCCACCCTGGGCCCTGGCCAAGGCCTGAACAGACATTCCCAGGCACCTCGCTTGCAGGGGCAGCCCCAACTCCAATGGGCAGCTGTGCCAGGGGTGGGCTGTGGAGCCCAAGCAGCAAGGGAGGTGACGAAGGGCTGGCGGTTGACGCCCATGAGCCTGGCCACTGGGCTAGATGCCTCCAAAATAAGTGTCGGGGGGGGCAGAGTGGAGACGCACCCACACCTGCTGGGGGAGCGCCCCGCCCTCCGGCCTCACGGCCTCGCCTTCTCACAGGGGGTCTTCCGCAGCGTCTGACTCTGTGATGGAGACCGCAGTGTCAGGAAGACTCAGAAGGAAGGGAAGGGAGACGCCCTCCTCTAACCACCCTGATAAGATTGTGCCTCTCGGCACACCTGCAGGAGAGCCCTCACTGCTTCCTGGAGTGACCCTGGGATCCAGGGCTGGCGCAGGCTACCCACCACCCTTGAGCCCCCCCAGGCTGCAGCTGCCTCCTGTGTCCTGTGTTCGCCAGGCTTCAGACGGATGACAGTGTCTCCTCCCCAGAGAGGGAAAAGGCTACATAAGGAGCTTCGGGGCTGGCGGTGACCAGGTCTGCTGGCCACGCTGATTCCTGAGTCCTGGGAGATGCCTGTTCTCTCTCGGCGAGTTTTTCCCAGACCCCAAGACCAGGGAGTCTTCAGTGACCTTGGCAATATGCCTTTTCCTGTCTCCCCGAGAAGGTGCCCATCCTCACCTGGGTTGAATCGTGGTGAGAGGTGTGTGGGGGGGGCAGCATCAGGGGTGTCCTCAGCCGAGCACCCACTGGGTCAGAGAAACTGGCTTTCCTAACCAGGGGCTCTGCAGCGCTGGCCCCAGTGCACAAAGCACCCCAGGTTCTGCTGGGGGTGACCCTGGTTTGTCCTAAGCCCGACAGCAGGGGGACAAGGTCTCTGGGTCGAGGTCCTGTAGGGGCCAAGCAAGGAGCCCAGAGTCCCCACTCCACATACAGGCCACCCCCGATAAGCCAGCCAGCAGGACCAGCCTGCCTCTGGGGAAGGGCCTGTGTCTGTGGAAGGGCCGGTGCCCGGCACCTGCTGACCTCTCCGGGGAAACGTCTGCACGCGGAAGCACGGCCTCCCAGAGCACATGCCTCTTCTAGAACATTCTGGGAACTCACTGCTCAGGCCTGTGAAGGAAGCTGCGTTTCAAAAGTTTTTGATGTGCAAGCCCAAAGCCGCTTCGGTGGTAAGAAGTGAGCTGGTACCTCATACCCAGAGGCTGGAACTAGGGTCTCTGGGGTTCTCTGCTCAGGTCCCATGTTTGACTGAAGGGTTCATGGCTGACCCGACCCCAGCCCAAGGCCTCTCCTGCAGGCCAGCCCTCCTTCTAGAATACCCTTCCACACCCAGGGCTGCGGGTGCCCATCCCAGCCTCATGCCAGCCCCAGGCAGACCAGGGCTCTGTCTCCCTGAGCACCCTGCACTCTCTGGTACAGGGATGGTGTCCGCCTGCTTGTACCCCTGACTTTGCTTCCTGAAAACAGCCATTCGGTCTGACCACAGCTCATCAATCAAGCCAGCATAGCTAGTCTGTGAGTCCAACCATAGTTCATCAATGAACCCGATCAGAGCACATCAATCCGATCACAGCGAATCAATCATCAACCTGGTCACGGCTCATCAACGAATCCAACCAGAGCTCATCAATGGACCTGATCAGAGCACATCAATCTGATCACAGCTAATCAATGAATCTGGTCATGGCTCATCAATGAGTCCTATCACAGCACCAGTCCGATCACAGCTAATCAATCAATCTGGCCATAGCTCATCAGTGAATCCAACCAGAGCTCCTCAAGGAATCAGATCACAGCACATTAGTCCGATCACAGCCAGTCGATCAATCCGATCACAGCTCACCCATCTGATCATGCCAAGTTGTGAACGACGGGTAAGATTCAAGCCTGCTTCTCTCAAGGGGGCTGGTGTTCCATTGGGAGGCACAGAAATCGTCCCTATTTCGATTTCATGTAGTGGACACGTGCTCATTTCTAAACGACCACGGCTGGGACGGGCGTCTCGATGGCAGCCTGGTCTGGAGCACAGGTGGAGGCTTCTGGCCTCCGGAGGAAGGGAGCGTCTCAGCAGCCAGGCCTCCTCCTGGGTGACGGCGCCCCCAGATGCGCTCTCAGGAGGGGCTGGGTGTGGGGCAGCCAGGCAGATGACAACGCTCCGAGTTGAGGGGGGCATCTTGTCGTGTCCTCCCAGGCCCGATTCTCCAGGGCCCAATTTCTCAGGCTTCCTGACAGTCGAGGAGGCCAATGGCGTCAGCCCCACTTTATAGACAGTGGGCTGAGGCAGGACAGGTGCAGGGACTTGGTGCCTGTTGACCAGCAACCCAGAGAAGAAGGCCTGGGCAGTGCTGTCCTCAGCCCGGACCCCACCTCGCTGGGCGGCACTCGGCCTCCCGGATTCAGAGTGAGAGAAACAAAACCCACGGACAGAGATCTGAGCAGAGCCCCGTGGGCTCCACCTTGTCTCTGACTGAATTCCCTGCCCCGCCCCCAGGTGCTGTGGGAACCCCGTCCTGGATTTCTCCTGGGCAGAGACCCCTCGGAGACGGGGCGGGTATAGCTGGGGACGGCCAGCCTATTCTGCCTCCTTCTCCACGCAGGAACGGGTCTTTTTCAAGGTTCCCTTTTGTTCACATTTACTGTTTTAAAAGCTAAGCAACACCCTTCATGCCCCAGAGAAGGTCTTGGTGCCGATGTGGCGTTGCTGGGGTGAGAGGTGGGTTCTTCTGGCTGCCCCCAGGCTCCAGCTGGGGTCGGGAAGGGGGACGGGAGCCCTGGGGTGGGAAGGATGGATGTTGTTGGAATGCACTCCCCTCCCCACATGAAATTCTGGCTTTCTTCTGAGGGGCCAACACTTCCCTGATGTGGAGTTGGATGCGGGCAGTGAGGGTTGGGGCCTGGGGAAGAAAATCACTTCCTCTGTGTGCAAGCAGAGAACTCTGCCCCCCCGGCTGCCAGATATACCTGCTCTGGGTGAGACAGGGAGCCCCGCACTTGAAGACATGTCCCTTGAGATAGCCATTGGGCTGTAAGCACACACACACGTGTACACACACACACCAGGTCATGCACACACACGTGCACACACACCAGGTCACACACACACGTGCACACACACAAGGTCTCTCACACACACACGTGCACACACACCAGTTCATGCACACACGTGCACACACCATGTGTACACCCAACATTGGGTGTACACATAGAGTCAGCTTCAACAAGCCACAGACTTGGCACTTAGCAGGAGACCAGCTTGGGAAGGCCACCCCCTGCCCGTTCAGTGGGTGCTGAATGTCTCTTTCTGGCCATAACTGGCTGCCACGCAGCAGCAGGGGACTAATGGATAATTCTGACTTTTCTTTAAATGCTCTTCGTTTTTTTTTTTAACCCCACTTGTTTTACAAAAAATCATAGGGCATTATCATGATTGGAAAATAAATCAATATCTCTCTTAAAAGACTTGGGATTCCATGCGGTTTTGTGCTGACCAAGTTCATGCTTCTCTGCTGACGTCATAGGGAACGGCCTGGACCCACGTTGGCGGTGGGTGTCGGGGGGTGGGAGGAGGGGCCGCCTGTCCACTCCACACCTCAGGGATGTGCCTGCAGGGCTGCTTCCCTGTCCCCCACCCCCTCTGTGGGCCCCGGTCCTCAGGCGGGGGACAGGGACAGGGTGTGGGGGAGGCCCTTCGTCCTGCCTGCCTTCCTCCCCCGCCCCCTTCAGTTCCACTCCCCGGACCCTCTGCCCTCCTGCAGGACTGACCCTCCCTGATGGCTGCATGTCCCCAGCATGCGGCGAAGGAACCCGGAGAGGGGCCGGCACCCTCCTGGGGGCCTCTCACTCAAGTCTTCCCCACCATGGTCCACAGAGACTCAATTGCAAGGGGGCGCCAGCCGGGGCGGCTCAGAAGGAAGCCAGCCTGGTGGCAGAGGCGGGTGTGCTGGGTGTCCCGGGCTGAGGCCGCCAGTCAGGGCAGCTCTGCAGCCAGCACCACCACGTGGTCCCTCACTGGGAGTGGACGCACTTCTCACCACAGCTGCCCCGCGGCACCATGAGGGCCCGCCCTTCCCCTCGCTTTCAGATCTGAGAGGACACGTCTCCCCCAGTCCCACTGTGGTGCCGGCCTGACCTCAGGCCGTGTAGGCCCTGGGGACGCCTCTCATGCTCCAGCCCCTGCCCGGCTTCTGTTCAGCCGAGGGCCTGGGCCTGGGCCTGGGCAGGAGAGGCCGCCGGTCTCACCAGGCGTGGTGAGTGATGCTTCGAGGCTCCTGGTGGCGTTTCTGCACTCCCAGACTCGGGGCCACGGTTGCCCAAGTGGCCACTGGTGGCACCTTCTGCGTCTACCTCCTTCGCAAAGTTGACAGGAAGAGAAACTGGAGCCAGCCCGGCTGCCCCCGCCCCGAAGGTGACAGGGCTTCCGACGACAGACACGGAGCACACGGACAGCATGCCGCACCGTGTGGCTCCCGTCTCTCCAGGGCCAGCCGGGGGGAAGTGCAGCGGGGGGGCGGGGGGATGTCTGCAGGAGTGGGGCCACGTTGAGAGGGCACAGCGACGCTTTGCGCTTCGTTCTGCTGCCCCGTGCCTGCCGATGTTTCCCGTGGTCAGAATAGTGGAGGTTTTCCGAGTTTCAACACTTCTGCCAGAGAGGCCGGCAGTCACACTGGAGAAGTTCTCGGGCGGTCGGTTTTCTAAGGGTCCTCGAATCACGATACCCCAGACGACGCAGACCACAGGTCCGGAGAGGGCGGCCTTGTGGCTGCGGGTGTCCCGGCTGCTTCGGGCCCCGCGGGGCAGCAGGGATGTCACGGTTTGAGGCTGGGGTTCCCAGGCCCGTTTCGCCCAGCACAGGGATCATCTGTTAGTGATCACGCTTCAGGTGGGTGCTGAGAGCGGGTGGCCCAGGTTGACAAAAGTGCTGCTGAAACACTGTCGTGGACGGGAGCCCCACACAGGCCACCACACTCTGCAGGCTGCCCTGGGTCCTGCCTGGGCCTCGGGGTCCTTCAGCTCCCTGTTTGCCACCCAGACGGTATCAGGCTCCAGGTGCTGCTGCAGGGGAGGAGCCTTGGAAACACGCCCCTCTGTCCACACGATGTGGGAGATGGCTCGTGGGGAGGGCTTGGGGTGTTGGGGGAGACGCAGCACAGCCTTGGGGGTATCTTTTCTGCCCCAGGCAGAGTGGGAGGCTCGAGAACCAGGCAGGGACAGTAAGGCCAGGCTATGATAGGGCTTTCGGGAGCTGGCTGGGGTTGAGGAAATGGCCATGAGGATGAGGAGAAGCCTTCGCAATCAGTCTTGGACTTGAATTAGGAGTGACCCCGGACACAGGTCCTGCAGTCACAAGAGTCTGTCCCAGGCTCCCGCCCTGCCCTGCCCTCCCGCCTTTTCAGACGAGAGGGTCCCGTGGCCTGCGGGCCATGCGTGCTTCTCTAGAGCTCCCGGATGCACGGACTGCATGGTTTTGGAAGTGTGTGTCTGTGCTCATGTCTGTGTCTGTGTGTGTTTACACGTGGCTTATGCATGTGTCTGTGCATGTGTGCATGCTCGCGTTCACAGTTGTGCACGTGTTTGTGCGTGTGGTGTGTGTGTGTGTGTGTGTGTGGAGTGAACAAGGGCCCCGTCCCCTGCTCTGTGGATTCATCTGGGGTCAGTGCCTCCTTGTGCCCAGGCCCCAATCTCTGAGACATTTTCAATGACTCTGTCCCTAGATAATGTCCCAGAGGCTTCCGCAGACTCAAGACATAAACCCCCTTTTCCTCCCAGAGCAAGAGAGGGTCAGGGCCAGCCTGGGGCTTCCCTTTACTGGGATCTTGTCTCTACAGAGGCACCCAGAGATCCTGCGGTAAGGAGATGCCTTAGCAAGTTTGCCCCATGGCAGCCCTGGTGGCCTGGGCTTGGGGGCCCTTGTGGCCCTCCTGGTGGACATGCCTGCTGGCCTCTGAGGCGGGCATGTTGGATGCCAGTGCACCCACAGGGAGAGGGAAGTGTGGGGCAGGTGACATCATCTCTGGGTGGCGCAGCAGCTAGGACTCAGCTGTGTGGAAGGTCCAGCCGTGCGCAGAGAGGCGTGGGGCTGGCCCTGTCCATCCAGCTCACTCAGCCCCAAGCTCAGGCCCGGTCTCTCCTGAAGCCTCCTCCTGGCCTGGTTCTTGTCTGTCTGCTGGTCGTTGTGCAGTGACCACAGGCCGCGCAGGTGACGAATGGCTGGTGTCAAGTCCTGTCATGCCAATGGGGTCCTGGGGGGAATGTGAGAGGCTCTGAAACCAGCTTGATTACCAACCTGTGGCCACTGAGATGATCAATCAAACTGATCGGTGATTGCAAACACCAGGGAGACGAGAGGTGGATGCCGCCTGGGGCTGTGACGGGGGACGGGGAGAAGATGGTGGAGGAAGTGCTGAACTTGACCAAGCCCAGCCACCTTTAGGGCACGCTCTCTTTCCATCACCTGGCTGGCCTCAGGGCCCAGGCTGGGGCAGCTCAGGCAACAGGAGATGTCAGATAGGGCAAAGGGATGATTTACGGGGGGCTGGCTCTGTTTTCCAGGGAGGAAGGCGGAACTGTGGGGAGACAGGCAGCCCTTGCTGGCTTTGTTCATGGCACCTCGAGCTGGCTGGGGCTGACGAGCTGAACACACGGATAAGGCTTTGCAGCTTCCCTGGGATGTGAGCCCCGGGCTTCCTGTAGGTCGTGGGCTGGGTCAGCTCGGGGACAGACATCGGCGGAGTTAGGCTCGTGGGGCCTTCCCGCGGGCAGTCCGCGGTCGCTGGCCAGTCTTGACTTCATGCAGGCGATGGTGGGAGAGGCTCCCCAGCAGAGGTGGCTCAGGGCTGGACATGAGCAGAGTCTGTTCTCCCCTCCTGCGCTCCCAGATGCCCAGGGGCTGCCTTCCCTCCTGGGATGGACCCGCAGAGCCTCCACGAGGCTTGGGCACGGCTGGAGGCTGGAGCGCTGAGGCCAGGACTCCCGCCGCCAGCCAGCTGCAGGCCTGGCGAGGATGGCGGGGGCGGGGGGCTGCCAGGGCAGGATGAATCAGACCTTTCTTGGGAAGTGACTCCCGCACAAGGACATTTTAGTCAGACATAATTGCAAGGAAAAATAAACCTGCCTTAACAGAAAACAGCTTTCCAGTTGTTCTTTCCCTCCTTGAAGCCTTTTCAACTCCAGGTTTTGGCAAGTCCCGGCTGTGGGTAATTGCCAACACGACGCGGTGTCCAGAGACCAAAGCCGGCAGAGCGGAAATGGCACCCACAGCGTGAGAGGGACCTGGGAGGCCACGGCGGGCACGCGTGTGCTGGAGCTCGTGCGGCCACAGGGAGGGGCAACCTGGTCTCGACCGCAATGCAGATGGCTTGGGAGGGCACCTTGAGGCTCTGACCCCATGGAGGAGACCAGGGCCTGGCTGGGTGCTGCCAGCTTCCACGCCGGGTGTGCACAGCTCTCCTTGGTTTGGGGCGACTCCCGTTCGGGCTCTCACTGGTGGTTCTCACGTCACCCTCAGCAAAAGGTCACCCTCAGGCCAGGAGGAAGGCCCTTTTGAGCCCTGCCTGGTCTCTCCTGGAGCGGCCGGATGGCATTCGCTAAGGAAATGGAGCGCTGGGCAGGGCCAGCTCTGGTGTTTGGTTTGAGCAGTGTGCCCAAAGCTGCCCCCACAAGGAGCGCTGCCTGCCCGAGGACAGGGTGACCCGCACACCTCAGGGCATGCCAAGTGCCTGACGACCGTGTGTCCAGAAGCCCTGAAGGCCAGGTCCCCCAGGCCCTCCTTTGCCTTGCCCTTTCTTGGGGGTGCCCTGAAGAGGGGTAGGGTGGGGCAGAGGGGCCAGCGAGAGGCGGGCCGCCGGGAAGGAGCGAAGGCTGGGGTTCACCTGTGTCTGTGGGACGGGGCACCCCGCTTTTTAATTCCCGACATCTGGCTGCTCCTTTCCAGGAACTTGTTATGAGTTCTGCGAAGCCCACGGCTGACAAGCTGATGTTACTCACTTGGCTGGATTCCGGAAACTCAGATTCATTTACAGGCAAAATTAATGAGAAAAGAAAGACTTATATGAGATAGCAATTTATGACTTTCCCCGGGCCGGCCTCCTGCTCGCCGTGCACGGTGCATTTCATTGGAGACAGCAGCCGCCTAAGCGTGAGGACGGCTGTGCCAGGTCCGCCTGCATACCAGGCGGATCCGTGCCCCTCCTGGGCCGGCGGATGCTTGGAGACCAACCTTGCTGTCTGTACACAGCAGCCGTTCACAACACCCAACACAAATCTCGAGCAAAACCAGCAAATTCCCAGCGTATCTGTGCATCCTGCCTCTCCAGAGCAAGAGCGGCTTGAGTGGATGCCTCATCCAAGGCGGGCTGTCCCAGCGCCCGGGACCCCACCCTGACACGCCGTCTCTCGCCTCCATGCCCTCGACACCACTGCCCCCAAACATACAAAGGAGAAGAATGTAATGGAAGAGCCGGCCATGCAGCAGCACAGGAACCTTCCCTAATGGCTACCGAACTTGCTGGGTGTCAGCTCCAGCGACTTTGTGCAGAGAGAGTGTAATAATCACGCAGCTCACAGACAAGGCCTAGCTCTGGCAGGGGCCGGTGTGACAGAGCCTGGAAGGCAGGTGCTACTGTAATTAGCTATTGTTTGACTATCAAAAGTCAGGGCTGATTAAAGCCACTAAGCACAAGTGCACTATTTTATTTCAAAGAATATTATGAACTGCACGCTGGGGCCCTTTCAGAACGGACCTTCCTTCCGCAGCCGGCTAAGAGCCCATGCCAGCAGTAATCAAACGCAAAATCTGCATAAACCTTCAGGGTTTAATTCAAGCAGAGACCTTTCATTAGAAATATGTTACTTTATGAAATCTGGTCGCCAGCAAGGGGAGAGAAATGTGACTTCTTAAGAAAAGTGAATGGCACCTCTTTAGTGATTAACCCGAGATTAATGGAGGCCCCCACTGCTCGGCCTAAGTCCATGTTATTGCTAATTCATTTAGGTACCATTTCAGAGATGCCTGATGAAAGTTACCTGCCAGGGCGTCAGGTTTTGGCAAGCAAGGATAGCCATTATGGTCAAATCCCAAACACACTTTTTATGAAAGAGGCTTTGAAAAGGTGTCTCGTGCTTCCCTTTTCTTCCCTGTCTTCTCAGAGACTTTCTATTTAACGTGCTCAATTAGTTAAACATTTGGATCCTAATTCACTCATCAGAGACGGGTGCCCTGGTTCCCTTTCAGCAGCCCTGCTTTTACCTCCCTGTACTGAGTCCACGGTGAGGGGGCTGCACCTCGGACACATGCACACAACACTTACATGCCCACACGTGCCACGTACCCACCCCCCCCACACACACGCCCACACGTGCACATGTACCTACCCCACACACACCCACACAGACACACTTACATGCCCACACATGCACACCTACCCACATACACACTCATACCCACTCATATGCCCACACATGCACACGTACCTACCCACACACCCACACACACACACACACACGCCCACATGTGCACATGTACCTACCCCCCCACACCCACACAGACACACTTACATGCCCACACATGCACACCTACCCACATACACACTCATACCCACTCATATGCCCACACATGCACATGTACCTACCCACACATCCACACACACACACACACACGCCCACACGTGCACATGTACCTATCCCCCACACACCCACACAGACACACTTACATGCCCATACATGCACACGTACCCACCCACACACGCTCACACACACACACACATGCACAGGCACCTGCCCCCCCAATACACACTTACATGCCCACATGTGCACATGCACCTATCCACACACACATGCTCACACACATGCCCACACAGCGCACATGTGCCTAACCCCCACACGATCACAATCACACACATGCACTTATATGCCACACGTGCACATGCACCTATGTACACACACACGCTCACACACACACTCTTACATGCCTACACTCACACACACACAGAACAAATGCCCACACACCTACCCACACATACTTACATGCTCACACATGCACACACACCTACCGACACGTAGGCACGTGCCTCCATATATGCAGCCCCCCACACTTCCATGCCCACATTTTCACATGTGCACATGCACACTTACACACGCACCTACCTGCACATGCACACACATGCACACACAGCTGCTCACACACGTGCACACATGGGCATGTATCCTTAGATATGCAGCCCCTCCACACATGCACGTGCACACGCACATTCACTCACAACTACCCACACACAGGCACACGTACCTATCCTCCCTCATATGTGCACCTCCTCCACACAGATCAGAGCATGCCAAGGGCACCATGGGTAGGATCATAAGAGGAATGGAAGCACGTCTGCTCCTCCCACTCCTGCCCCAGAAGGCACCTCAAATGAACAGCCTTTCTTCTGGGCACGGGGACAGTGACCCAAGGTTGGCGCCCTGAGGAGGCAGCCTCCCCATAGCCCACAGACGCCAGCATTGGGGGTTAGGAGCTGGGTAAGGACCTGCTATACCATGGTGCCCCCTCGTCCCCATCCTGCTCCCTGCTGCCCCTGGGCTCCTCTCTGCTTCGGGGCCCCCCGCCGCCCTCCTTTCTGCAGCAGCTTCTGGTTCTGCGTGCACGTCCTCTCCTATGCAGACCCCTCCCTCTTTGCCTCAGCACCAGCCTAACTGCAGTCTCCGTGCGGTCCCACCGGGACAGCCCACAACCAGGTCCGCACCGTCTGGCAGATACCAGGCTCAAGACTCAGAGCGGCCCCAGCCCTCAGGGCCCAGAGCTGTGATGCCACCAGGCCTCTGGGTCCCCTTCACCAGCACCGGGAGCAGTGAGCCAGCCCTCACTGCGGGGCACAGGGCAGCTCCAGGATGGGCTCAGCTGCGCCCTCCTTGTTCTAGGCCTGGAAGGCTGGCCCCCAACCCCACGTTCAGGCAGCGCTCCAAGTGACCATAGGGCTGATGGGTATCACATGGGGAGCTTTCGAATCTTCCTGAACGAATGCGGAACTGAGGCAATGCAACCAACACATGGGTTACCCTGGGACCTGCACATGGGAGCTGAAGTAGAACACAAATGTCCCCAGGCTCACTGGCGGGACGTCCCATTGGGGAGCAGAGCCCCAGGAGGCAGCTGTTTCCTGAGGCCCCACTGTGAGCCTCCCCAAGGTCCCGGAAGGAGCCCCACAGCAGAGGCTGCACGACTCTGGCCACCGTGCAGGGATAGAGTCCAGCGCTTGCTTGCGCACCAGGGTAAGGATTTCTCTGTGCCCTGAGAGCTGCAAATGGAAAACACATCCAGCCCCGGCCTCAGAGACAGACCATGGGACCCTACGGAGCCCCCACGGAGCCCCACCTCCCTAGATGGACCTTAAAGTGCCCAACCACAGCCAACTCTGTTGACACCTTCCCACCACGAGCCTGCCCCCGTGGGTGCTGCAGACACGGGCTGAACAGGATTTGGGTCCCAGAGCCCACGGGCCTCACCAGCTTGCCCTGGAGGAAACCATGAGCCAGATTCCCTGGGGTTTGAGCATCGCCTGGCCACCAGCTATCTATCTCTGGAAACTTCTGCCAGCACCGGAAGTTCTTGTCCTCCTGCCGCCCATGAGGTTACCGTGTCCCAACCTGGGCAGTCCCTGGTAGACAGCTGACAGGTGCCTTCTGGGTTGGGAGAGGCTGTCTCATTAGGCGTGTCCTGGGGAAATGTGCGGGCTCATGGTCAGGCACCTTGTCCTACCTCCAGGACAGGCAGTGAGGGCGGTGTGTGCAGGTGGCAGCAGGAAGCCATCCCCAGATGGGAGCAGAAGAGAAAAGGGAGCCCGGTGCCCAGGACCCCGTGGTCTGCCGCTGCTTTCCGTGCTAGGGGTCAGAGACGAGCCCATGCCAGCCAAGGTGATGCCAGGATCATCCCAGCCTCTGAGGCGGGAGCTCTCCCTGCCAGCAGGTCCCCCTCCAGCTGACCTTGCCTGGCAGCCTGGGCTTGCCCCGAGCTGAAGCTGAGAAATGCAACCCCTTGGTTCTCTGCCAGGCCCCCTGGACTACCCGGACGGTCGCCCTGCCTGGCCTCAGGCTCCAGCTCACTGAACAGGTTCCAGATGGGTTCACCCCCAAGGGCGGCTCACAGGGTCAGTCTTTCCACACCTGCTGCAGACAACTGCCTTGGCTTCTCGCTGAGCTGAGCTCCTAAGGGCTGCCATTTTCTTCTTCTTCTTGGATTCGGTTGGGAGTGGCGTAAGAGTGAATTCTTTACCCCAAACTTCCCTGAGTCACTACTCCCCGCTGTGGAAGACCCTTGGGGGGCTCTGCTAGGAACAAATGGGCCTTCCAGGAAACCTCACTCCGAGTCACTCCAGGACTCTTAGCCACCTTGCAGGGCCAGGCTCTGCTCAGCTGTGGGAGGCGGCCTTCTCCACTGGCAGAAATGCTTCGTTCTTCCTTGAGGGATATCTGCCTAAGAGGACTGGGGCTTTCACTCCGAACTGGAGATGGCCAGGGCCCCACACTGGTGCCAGTCTCTGTCCTTGAAAATCTCCAGCACTTCCTCCCATCCCATCTCACCTGCTTTCGTGCAGTGGGGTGGGAGGGCCGTGGCCAGAGCTGGGAGGAGCGTGGCAGACAGCAAGACCCGCCTCAGGGAGGCCCTGGCAGACTCAGGGCACAGAGCCCACCCTGTCCTCCTCTGA
>NW_016107460.1:5230110-5235424 GCF_001604975.1 Cebus imitator | reverse complement strand
GCCGTCCTCCCAGCTGTCCTCCTCCGGGACTGCCGTCCTCCCAGCTGTCCTCCTCTGGGACTCCCAGCCTCTGGGACTGTCCTCCTCCTGACTGTCTTCCTCCCGACTATCCTCCTCTGGGACTGCCCTCCTCCCCAACTGTCCTCCTCCAGGATTGCCTCCCCTGGAGTTGCCGTCCTCCCTGGCTGTCCTCTTCCCAGCTGTCCATCTGGGACCCCAGCCACCGCCTGCTCCTGGGGACTGCACCAGCCTCCGCCCTGAGCACCCCCATGGCCATGACCACGGCTCTCTGGCCTGGAGCCTCCTCTAAAGTCCATCCCAACCCCCTCCCAGCCCCGTCTTCCATTTCCTGTTTGGGAGCAAGAAACACGCCCGAAATGCCTGTCTCCAAGACCCCTGTGCGCCTCTGCAGTGTCTACGGAGGGTCTGGGGGCCTGGACAGGTTCCCTGGGGGTGGGAACCTTTGGAAGAACCCCCACGTCATGGGACCACCTCAGGCAAAGCAAAATGAAAATACAGCAGCTGAGGTTGGCTTGGCGTGGCACGTGGAAGCTTCTGACGCTGCCTCTCACCCTGGCATTAGGCGGGGAGGCTGGGAGCCCTGGCCTGGGTCATGGCTCACGACTGCCCTTCTCTAATATATCAGGAATATTAGAATATTCTAGTGACCCCAGGGGACTCTGGGGCTGGGGCTGGGGGTGAGAAGCCATCCTTGGGGAACTCTGGGGCTCCCATACCCCCGGGCCTCTGCTAAGGCAGATAGCTGGGGACGGTGGTGGTACGGGGCAGCTGTACTTTCTGCTGAGAGGAATGGATATTTTAAACCTGGTGATAGGAATGCAGGTACAGGCTTCCTGTGACCTGCCCCAGGTTGCCAGGGCCTCCCAGGCTGCCCACTGTTGCTGGCCACTGGCCATCGCCATGAGCCTTGCCCCTCACAGGGCCTGTCCGCCCTCCCCAGCCGCCCTCCCCAGCCTGGCCATCCTGTCCTCCAACACCCGGGTCTAGTGGCTCTGTGAAGTGCACGTGTTAATTATCCTGCCACTGCTGTAATTTCTCCCCGTAGTCCCTTAATTAAGGGGTCACAATCCCAGAGCATGTTTACCCAATAAGCCTTCTTTTTTAATTATCCTAATTACTTGGAGACTGACAAAGACTCGGCCCTTCTCCTTCCCCGTGGATTAGCGATGACAAACATCCCTCCACGCGCACCCCATCTGATGCATGCTGAGTGGCGGGGCCTGCGACCACGGCAGGAGCGTAGGGCCCTTCCCTCGGGGCCAGTGGGCTGGCACTCGGGGGGAGTCTAGGGCCTGCTCACTGCACGCACTCATGCATGTGCAAAAGGGCACCCCATTTGACTCGGGGGTCATGTCCGAGGGGCAGGGAGCCACACGGTCCGCAGGCTCCTGAGGTCAGCACCCAGCCCGGCTGGTTTGCACCCAAGTTCCTTGCCAACGGCAGGCAGATCTGGCCCCAGTCAGCACAAGCCACACCAGCAGTGTGGACGCCTCAGGGTTTCCACCTCTGACCTGGGTTAGGACTCACTTCACGGACCTGTGTCCTATGAACCAGGAAGGCTCCCTGTGGGCTGCGGAGCCAATGCTGCCCCCAGCACCCAGTGTGGACCCGCAGCGGCTGAGGATGGAGACGTGGCTCACCCATGGAGGGGCTGGCATTCTGCTCAACTTTCAGAAGGAGAATCAGGGGCTACAACCGCCCTTGTGCCGGGGGGCGGGGCTGCCCCTTCAGCTGCTCTGTGAGGCCGCTCCTCATTGCGGAGCAGCTCTGAGTCAAAAGAACACAGGCACCAGGCACCCCAGGGTACGAATGGTTTAGCCACTGTGGAAAATAGTTCGGGGGTTCCCCAAAAAGTCAGACATAGCATTATTATGACCCAGCAATCCCAGACCTAGGCTGCTACCCACGAGAACCGATCCTTGCACCCAGAGCAACACAACTCACAGCACCCACAGATGAAAACAAGCCTCACATGCTCTGCTCAGGGATGAGTGGGTAGGAAACTCACAGGGATGTGTGGCTCCCCCACAGAGGGGAATATTACTCAGCCAGAAAAAGGCTCAGAGCTCTGACACCAGCTACAACGTGGATAAACCTTGAAAACATGTTCACTGAAAATTTTCGCCATAAAGGCCACATACTGCTCGATTCCACAACATTCCCAGAACAGCAGACCCAGAGGGACAGAGGGCAGACCCATGATTGCCCAGGGCTGGAAGAGGGGGGAGTGAGAGCAACTGCTTCCGGGTACAGGGTCTCCTTTCGGGCTAACGAAGATGCCCGGGAACGAGACAGAGGCGGCTGCGCAGCACTGGGTGTGGTTCATGCTGCTGACTGTCCATCTAGAATAACTAGTGGTGTGTTTTGTACACTTCACATTGATTTAAGAAAAAAAGAAACGGAGATGGTTCTAAAATGCATGCCGCCAGTCGCAGTGACTCATGCCTGTAATCCCAGCACTTTGGGAGACCGAGGTGGGTGGATCATCTGAGGTTAGGAGTTTGAGACAGGCCTGGCCAACATGGCAAAACCCCGTCTCTACCGAAAATACAAAAAAAAATCAGCCCTGCGTGGCGGTGGGTGCCTGTAGTCCCAGCTACTTAGGAGGCTGAGGCAGGAGAATCGCTTGAACCCGGGAGGCGGAGGCTGCAGTGAGCTGAGATCGCACCACGGCACTCCAGCCTGGGTGATGAAAGTGAGACTCCATTTCATAAATAAATAAGGACAGAAGTAAATGAAAATAAACAAAACGCATGCCCCACTGCGGTCTGGCTGGAGCGTGGGGGCGGTGGAGGGTGCAGGACTGAGCCTCCCACCTGCGAACACGCGGTCCTGAGATCCAGGGCGTGGCTCCTGCCCCTGGGGTCCTCTCCTTTCGGGAAGAGCCGAGCGGTACCGCATCCACAGTTTTCCAATTTGATTGACGGATTTCCAGATTCGAACCTCTGCATCCCCAACGGCCTCTCTGAGGCTCTCAGGGGAGAGAACTAATTCACTTCTGCTGAGGTAAGCGCGAGGGGCTCTTGGGGAGAAAAGGTTCCCGTGCACATTGTTCTCGGTGGATTAGGGGTGCTTGGCCATCCTCGGGCCGCCCCTGCCCGGCTCTCCCGGCGTCCGGCTGTGCCAGGCAGGCCCGCCCGCTCCGTGGAAGTTTACGTCTCTTTAATAAAGATTAAGATGTCAGAGGGCCAGCGTTGCACAAAATCCCACTTTTATTAACTTCTCGTTACCAGCTGAAGAGCGAAGCCCGCGCCTGAGCTTCTGAAGCAGCGCATTTTCCCCAGGAAGAAGATCGTTATTAAATATGCACTTATGATGACTGCAGCTCACCAGGTTCTTGCTGACTAAGCGACCGGCCGGCCGCACACCGCCCTAGCTGGACACGAGACGATGCGGACTTCATGGAAATGGGGGCCAGGTGGCCTCACCAGGCTGGAGGGCGCCCCTCGAGGTGGGGGCTGGGCCTGGCCTCGCCCTCCTGGGCCTTATGAGGTGTGTACCAGGGAGCACCAGGGAGCCATGGGGAGCCCTGCGTGACGGTAAAGGGATCACAGAGAGTGCAGGACCTGGGCATGGCCAAGGCAGGGTCTGGGGGCCTCCGTGGGTGGTGAGGACAGAATGTGGGGTGCCAGCTGGATAACGCCTGTCCGGCTGGGGCTCTCTGGGACCTCCTGGTTAACCACGGTCAGCTCCCATCCTCGCCTTCCCAGGGCGAACCCAGGCAGCCTGCGGCAAGAGCCCTAGCCTTGGCTGTGATTTCAGCAGCTCCCAGACACAGGAGGGGCCTCTGTGGTCTGCTTCTCCACCTCCCCCCACGACAACCCCTTCTCCTCTTCCCATGGACCTCAGATAGGTCCCCGGAGTCACTCGTCCCCATATCTGCCTCCTCCTGCAGTGAAAAGCAGGCAGGACAACTCACCGTCCCACTGGGAAGCCTCCCAGTCTCTCCCCAGACCCCCAGCGGGGACCAGATCTCAACCCTCCCCCTGGCCCCCCACACCATCAGCCTCTGACCCGTCAGGCCTCCCCAACAAGCCGTGCCCAGCAGCTTAGCCCTTTAGCTCCTGTCCATTTTCAGCCCCTTCCCCCCACACCTGTGTTCCTGTCCCCTCCCCCTGCACCCTGAGGCTCCTGTCCCAACCACAGGGACCTGCTTTTGTCAAGCCATGGTCACAGTATCTCTGGACCCAGAGCCCTGCTCTGTCTCCTCATCCCTCTCCATCACCCCCAGTCCCAGGCCTAACAGCCACTCCCCTCTGGGCCTCTAGGGAGCTCCAGGGCTGCCAGGTTGCTTCCCACCTCCCTGCTGGTCCAGCTCCCTCCTGGCCCTGGGTCAGGGACGGGGTGGGGGAGTCAGGGGCTCAGCTCAGACTTTTCTGTGCTCAGAAATCTGCGTCTGTCCGCCTGCCCCCTTCTCTGATATCCAAGGGGCATCTGAGCTTTAAGATGCCTCAGACCACCCACGTCTCCATTTCTACCTATCCCCTGCCCCGGACTTCCGGGCTTCCCACCCCTGCCAATGTGCCCATCCCAGCTGTCCTTGGCCCCTGTTTCCTTAGATTGATCCTTCTCCTTCTGAGATGTCCCAAATATGTCTGTGGTTGTCCCCTGCTCCATCCTTGTCCCAGCCCCTCTGCCCTCGCCTCTCTGCAGCCCTCTCCCGTCCGCACCCCAGGGACTCACACGCATGGGACCTGCAAGCCCCCTCCACGCCCCTCCCTCACCTTCCCTCCTGGCCCTGGGTCCTCCGATGTGCCGCTCCCTGCACCTGGAAGGCTCAGCCTCAGGGACTCCCTCAAGGCCCCTCCGCAGAGAGGCCCCGGGTCACACAGTGCCCACCTTCACCTCCACAGCTGTTATTGTAACTGCTCACATGGTTCTTTCTATTTGCTTTTGATTTGCTTCCTCCAGGGGATGTGGGCTCCGGGGAAGGGCCTGACTGTTCACAGCCTTGACCTCAGAGACCCACCCCAAGTACCTGCTCCCTAAGGTTGCGGGAGGAGACCGCCTGGTGTCTGCTCAGCTGCTCAGTAGCTTTGGGCAAAGTCCTGCTTCTCTCTGAGCCCTGGAACCCCCCCCATGAAGTGGGGGTCACTAAGAGAGGGTGAGTGCCTGTGCTGGAGGCTCTGAGAGATGTGTCGACCGGACGAAGAAACGAACAACCAAAAAACAAACGTATGAACAGCCGATGCTGCCGTCCCACCGCCCGCGCCGTCTGACCAGGGTGGCGATGCTGCCGTCCCACCGCCCACGGTGTCTGACCGGGGTGGCCGATGCTGCCGTCCCACCGCCC
>NW_016107460.1:5225655-5229427 GCF_001604975.1 Cebus imitator | reverse complement strand
CCGGGGGTGGCCGATGCTGCCATCCCACCGCCCGCGCCGTCTGACCGGGGGTGGCCGATGCTGCCGTCCCACCGCCCACGCCGTCTGACCGGGGTGGCCGATGCTGATGCTGCTGTCCCACCGCCCACGCCGTCTGACCGGGGGTGGCCGATGCTGCTGTCCCACCGCCCACGCCATCTGACCAGGGGTGGCCGATGCTGCCATCCCATCCACCCGCGCCATCTGACCGGGGGTGGCCAATGCTGCTGTCCCACCACCCACGCCGTCTGACCGGGGGTGGCTGATGCTGCCATCCCCCTGCCCACGCCGTCTGACCGGGGGTGGCTGATGCTGATGCTGCGGTCCCACCGCCCGCGCCGTCTGACCAGGGGTGGGTGATGCTGCTGTCCCACCGCCCACGCCGTCTGACCGGGAGTGGCTGATGCTGATGCTGCGGTCCCACCGCCTGCGCCATCTGACCAGGGGTGGGTGATGCTGCTGTCCCACCGCCCACGCCGTCTGACCGGGGGTGGCTGATGCTGATGCTGCGGTCCCACCGCCCGCGCCGTCTGACCAGGGGTGGGTGATGCTGCCGNGCCCACGCCGTCTGACCGGGGGTGGCTGATGCTGATGCTGCGGTCCCACCGCCCGCGCCGTCTGACCAGGGGTGGGTGATGCTGCCATCCCACCGCCCATGCTGTCTGACCGGGGGTGGCTGATGCTGCCGTCCCACCCACCCGTGCTGTCTGACCGGGGATCGCTTTTCGAAAGGGTGGCAAAGGCTTCTCCTGGTTTCATGTTTCAAGTGCTGGGTGAAACACTTCCTTTGGTATCAATCCTGCCATCCAGGCAGCCTCCCCGGAGCCACGGTCAGGGCTGCGAGGGCCTAGAAGAACCCCGTTGGTTCTGGCATCTGCAGGGCAGCATGGGCAGGAGCCAGCAGAGAGCCATGGGCCAAACATACGGGCTGGGTGTCTTGGGGCAGGTTCCCCATTGGGAGGGAAGAGCTCAGGGACCCTGGCAGCCTGTGTCACTGTTGGCTGCACTCAGGCTGGGGTCTTCTGGGGTCTCCGTGAGTGGGAGCTGGGTGAGTGGCCAGGACAGGTGCCCAAGGACCATGAGGCAGGGCCAGGCTCCCCAGGGTTCCCACCACCAACAGATGGTCCCATCTAGAGAGGGTCTGCAGGGGCCCAGCAGGAGAGCAGCATGCCCTGTTTACTTGGGATGGTCCTGGAATTCTGGTCTAGACCTGATGTTTCTGCACCAGGGGTGAGGCCTTTCATAAGCCAGGTGGGACAGGGAGAACCTCAGACACAGTCAGCGTCTGGCTCCCCGGGGCCACGGTCAGGGTTGCGAGGGCCCAGAGGAACCCAGCCTCAGCTCACCATGTTCTCAGGACAGCCTTGCCTTCCCTGGGAACTCACAGCAACTCAGGACGGAGATGGAAGAAGCTGCTGATGCCTGAGACACCTGCATGGTGGGAGGGGCCGCCATGCAGGCTGCAGGGTCTGAGGATCCCCTGGGGTGCACTCTGAGACATCACCCCCCAGAGGCCACGTGCCTGGAGGAGCTGGTGCCCCCACGACACCCCGCAACCCAGGGCACCTCCATCTGAAACGGACCCTCTGCCTATGGCCCTGGCAGAGGCACCATCGCTCACTCTCAAGGATCCAGGGCTTGGCGCCACCCCGCACCTCCCCGCACCGTCACGGCAGCACCATGGCCGGTGTCGCCCCTGGGATCCCTGCCCGGCACATCCTCGTGTCAACTGTGCATTGTCACTGTCGTCATTACCGCTGTCATGGTCACCAAACTGCTCCCCCCACTAAAGAGCAGGGGTGTGTCCTGTGGGATTTTTCTCTGTGGTTTCTTTTCAAGCTGCACCCCTTCCCCACAACCCCCCTGCAAGGGAGCCCATCCCTCCAACTTCATTATCTTGTTTTGAGGAGTGGCCAAGAGCAGGCTGCCAGCAGGAGAGGGGGGAGATGGGGACACGGGGGAGGGCTCTGAGGTACCGTGCCTCCCGCCAGGGGCGACACTGTGGACCCCAGGCTCCTTGATGAAGCCGGCTCCTTGTGGGTGCCAGGGCAAGACTCCTGCTCCCTCTGGCTGAGTTTTTCCTGCTGGCTGGCCTTGTCTTCGGACGGACTCCTGGCGACTCACAAGTGTGGGGCTGTCCCTTAGATTCCCACGTTACCGGAATAACGTGGAGTCCTGAGGGAGGGAGGGAGCCCTGGGCCTTCAGAGTCCAGGGACCCAACTGGGTCACAAACGCACATTGATTGAGGGGCTCATGCCTGTGCGAGGCACACACAGCCACAGGGCCTGGGTTCAAAGCCCCTCACAGCTGTGTGATCTTGGAAGGTTACCCAACCTCTCTGTGCCTCATGTCTTCAGCTGTAGAATGGGAACTGCTTGCTAAAAGCACAAGTGCCTGAGGGCACGTTAGTCCAATAAACAAGCAAGCGGAGTTTTCAGTCCTTCCCTCTGAAGTTCCCTGTACTGGAAGCTTCCACTCAGCTCCAAGGGCAGCAAAGCGGGTGGCTTAGACAAGCAAAGGAGACAGAGCGCGGCGTGGGGCGGGTGACGGCTCTTTCTGGTCCCTTCCTATTGCCTCGTGGCTCATGGGATCAGGAGCTGAGCAGGCTGCAGCCCAGACCCCCACCAACTGAGCAAACCTGGCCCCGGGGGCACGTTTCTGAGCGGAGCCAGGATGGAGGGTGGGGACTAGGTGGCGGGCCAAGAACGCGTTTCTCCAGCCTCTCAGGAGGCAGGCCGGGCTGTCACAGGAGGAATGGAGAAGGCCCCTGGAGATCTGCCTCCAGGGGTATCTGGGCAGGTGTCTCCAGGAACCCAGTTAGGTGGGTCTGGCATGGGGGTGGGCCGTGGGCAAGCCCTGTGTACAGGTCATCCACCCGGCCTCCGGCCTGTTTGCTGGAGAGGGTGAAAGGGACTCTCTCCACTGTGTAAATAGACTTTGCAAAGGCCTCGGCGTTCTCACCCCATCTCCAGCTCTCCGAAGTCACACTATGAATTGGCAGGCTTATCGGAAGCCCCGTCTGGCAGTTAAAGGATGTTTCCATGCATTGTGAGGCTGCATGGAAACCAAGTCATCGCGCCCCAAGGACAAAGGAACTCAAGTGTTTGAAATGCAAAAACATTTTGACCTGACTACATCATTTTTCAAAGGAAAAAAGTAATTCGTGGCTCACAATTCACTTGCTATCTCGCAGGAAGTCCTGTATTTCTTATTCACTCCCCAAGGCCTGCTTCTCTGTGTGAGAGGTCACCTAAG
This sequence comes from Cebus imitator, assembly GCF_001604975.1. Taxonomy (NCBI): domain Eukaryota; kingdom Metazoa; phylum Chordata; class Mammalia; order Primates; family Cebidae; genus Cebus; species Cebus imitator. The sequence goes on along the minus strand of NW_016107460.1, from coordinate 5,226,153 downwards.
AGGACCAGGGTAGAGGGACATTCAAGAGTTTTCTTTCCGCCTCTTCCTGTTTTTTTTTTTCTTGTTAATGCCTCGTGTTTGTGAAGTGCGCTCTGGAGTGCTGTTCCATGCCTTATCTCCTGGGGTCCTCCCCAGCCCAGGAACGTGAGCGGGTCACAGAGTGTCTACCCCCTGTTGCTAAGTCAGAAAACAAGGCCTTGGGTGTCAGTGACTTGCCCCAGGTCACTGGTTGATGACGGAGCCAGAACTGAAGCTCCTGGGGTCTTCTGGTCCCTTGATGTCTATCCTCTCCAGGACTGTTTTGTTCTCCCATGTAATGACTGTGTCTAGACGGGCCCTTGAGGCTCATAATGATCATCATCTTTATCAATAGTATCAAAATAATCATTACTATCCATCATCTCCCTCATCACCTGAATCATCATCTGAATCACCATCATCATCACCGCCATACCATCATCACAATCACTACCATCAACACCGCCACCATCATCACCA
>NW_016107460.1:5204482-5225145 GCF_001604975.1 Cebus imitator | reverse complement strand
ACCACCACCATCATCACCACCATCACCATCACCATCATCACCACCATCACCATCACCATCATCACCACCATCACCACCATCATCACCACCATCACCACCATCATCATCACCACCATCACCATCACCGTCACCATCACCATCACCACCATCATCACCACCATCACCACCATCACCACCATCATCGTCACCCTCACCACCATGACCATCATCATCATCATCAGCCCCACCATAATCAAAGCTATGGTATCATTTCCTTCTTGATTGGCGTCATCATTACCACCATGGGCACCATCATCTTCATCTTCATTATCATCCTCATCACCACCATCATCACCCAAACCTTGATCTCACTCTGAGTCTCAAGCAGGCGCCAGGTGCTATTTTAAGTGTGCTTTACACAACTTGTAAAATCACCACCATAACGCTGAAGCAAAAGTTATTATTTCCGCTTTACAGATGAGGAAATCAAGGTGTCAGCAGGATAAAGGAGTTTCTTACAGAGGCCTTTGCCTTCCAGGAAGTTCTTTTCACCACAAAATCTCCCAGGCCCACGGAAAGTGCTTGTGGACAGACCTTCACGGGGTTCTGGAGCAGCTCAGAAGAGGCTTAGCAGAGAGGCAGCCTGTGGGGTTAGAGCTGAGTAAAACCCCAAAGCCCTGTGGGGCTGCACTGGGGGCCTGTCCCCCAGAACCAGAGGAATCCAGGCAGCTCAGGAAGCTCTCCCTGCTGGGCCAGGGCACGGGCACTTGCTTGGGTTTGTACAACCAAAGCTTTGCTCTTCTTCTTAGCTAGAAGAGCAAAGAGAGTTTCTCTTTGAAAGTGGGGTTTCAGAAGGGGGTCCCTGAGGGGTGCACCGCAGGGAGACGCAAGGCTTCCTGGAGCTGTGTGGGGAGGTATGGTGCTGGAAAACCAGGGGCCCAGAGAAGTGGCAGGGGGCTTGGAGGATACTCTGGGGAGAGCTTGAGGGTCACAGCTGAGGAGTAGAAGATCCTGGGCGCCCTATAGGGAAGCCTGGATGAGGGAAGCACAGATGACACCTGCTGCATTAATGGGGGGGGACAGCTGGGACCCGGCCTGACTATGGAGGGGGGGCAACCCAGGCCCAGGGCACAGTCCCACCATGTTGGGGGCAGGAGGGCACAACCCAGGCCCAGGACATGGTCCCACCATGAAGCAGGGGGCACAACCCAGGCCCAGGACACGGTCCCACCACAGAGGTGAGAGGCACATCCCAGGCCCAGGGTGGCGGCTCGCGCAGAAATCCCACACTTGGGGCTGGTTTTGAGGACCACATTCTTTCCAATCTTAGAAACCTGGGCACAGGGCCGCGGGCTAGGCTGCAAAACACTTCCCCAGGTCCCCTTTGCCCCCAGCCTCCTGTTCACTAATTGGTCTGGGTTTCAGGGCGTTCTTGGGGGGCCCGATTTGCCACTTACTGGCTATGTGGCCCTGAGTAGTGAGTTTTTCACAATTATGTGGAGGGGAAGAAAAGCAGCTCCTCCCAGGGCTGCTGTGTGGCCCCAGCACTCACCACTGGTGCCTAAAGATCATCCTTTGGTGAGCTGTGGGGGTGGCCTCTACCACCCAGGCCAGAGCCCAGCATGGCCTGACTTTGCACACGGAAGGCGCTGCCCGGCCTGGCACCGTCATCGTGGTGAGCAAGTCCCGGGCGCTGTCTCCCCCAGCCCCAGCCGCAGCCCTGGAGGGAATCCCCGGGACCTTCTGCTTCAAGCCGGTCTATCTTCTCTTGTCCCCCGTCATGGGTGAGCTGAAGGTGACGTGGGCCCCCTCGGGCTGGCGCGGCCTGCCGGAGGGCTGCGTGTGGGCAGAGGCGGGGCGGAGGTGCTGCTCATCCCTGCAGCTCCCCCACCCAGGGTGCCCGCCGACCCAGACCTTCCTTCCGGCCTCATTTGCTGCCTTCTCCACCTCTCCAGTTCCCTTTGGCTCCCACCTCTGCATTCCTCGTTCAAAACAGAAATACAAAGGGAGGAAAAATCTATTCAAAATTCCTCCTCCTCATTTTATTTTTGCATCCCTCTGGGGTGCCCAGGCTTCAGATTCTCTTCCGATAATTATCTGTCCTTTCAGGGCCTTGGTAACCCAGAGCCTCGGGTTTGGGAGGTGAGAAGAAAGCCCTGGCCTGGCTTGAGCGGGGAGCCTGGTCCCGGGCAGACGCTGCCACCGCTGTGCCCTCACCCCTTCCCTCTAACCTGGCGTGCGTGGGCCGGCCATGGTGGATGCTTTTCGTGTCCGAATATCTCCGCTTCCTCTCAGCTGATCCATGATGAACACCAGACCACACTCCTATTATGTGATAATTTTCCATCCCAGGCAACGCAAACATTTCTGTGTCTAATAATCTGGGTCTTGGCCATTGCTCAGAAATAACAGAGGCGAGGTTCTAGCATAAAATAATACGTCTTGCTTTTTATTACTTAATTTATCAACACTATGCTGGAGAAACATCTTGTTAACTGAGTAAGAAGAAACCATTCACCAGTGCAGCCCTGGCTGATGGAAGCAGTGTCAGGTGGAATAATGAATCCTGTTAGCATACAAAGAGGCCAACACTGAAAGACGGTATTATTCAAAGAGGGAAATATTTCCAAATGAGAAAACGGTACACTCACGCGGAATCTGTTACATTAAGAATCCCACTCTTTCTGGCCAAACTAAATTTGTTATGCTCACAATTCCCCCCGTAGATAACAGACGAGAAGAGGAGTTGACCGGGAAAGCGACTCCTCGGCGTCTGCAAAGTGCGGGGCCACAGCCGAGCCCACCGCAGCAGGACGGGCGCATCTCAGCACAGAAGGATGGTGGACGCTGGCCCTCCCCACCCTCCGAGGTCTGGGATGATCTCATTTGGATTCTCACAGCTGTCGCTCTCCAGGGAACTGGGACACCCAAAGCCAAGGCCTAAGAGGTCCTCATGGCAGGGAACTGAAGTTCCAGAAGAATCCAGACTCCAGGAGGAGTCTGGTGAGCCTGGTGGAATCCAACCTCACGTCTCCAGCACCCAGGACAGCTCCCCACCCACAGTAGGCGCTTCCTAAACACAGCCAGCCCTTGCATGGGTGGGGAGACTTGTTCCCACGTACCTCCTCCCCCTGCGGGTACCCCAACCCAAGGATGCTCAAGTCTCTTATATAAAACTTCATCACAGTAAATCAGCGTGGGCTTCAATCTGTGGCTGGTTGAATCCTGGCAGCACTGTTAAATGAAGGATTTTCAAACGCCAGCCTGCAAGACCCCAAGGCAGGCGTATTTGTTGAATGAATGAGAGGTTGAATGAATGAGGGAGGGATGTTTTGAAAATGTAGAACTGAATCTAACACAGGCACACAGTAAGCAGATCAGTCAGGGTGGGCAAGGTTATGTCAATGTTAACACACAGCCTCTAAAACTCAATGTCTTAACCAAATAACAGTCTTGTTTTTCCTAAATAAATGTGTGACTTTCGTGTTTTTCCTAGGCCCAGTGTGACCTGGCAGGGCGGCACTGCTGGTGGTGAGAACTTGGGGAGCTCTCTGGGACTCTGGTCGCAGCGTTGGAGGACAGAAAGCCACGGAGGGACCACACCAGCAGCTGGTGCCCAGCCTAGAGCGGGCAGTGCACATCGTCATGCCCACTGGCCCGACATGCCACCCAACCCCAGGTGTGCAGACAGTCACATCCTCCCTCGCTCCTGGAAGGCAGAGTGCCAGATACTGGGGTCAGCTGTGGTCATGGCACCCACACACATGAAGGGATGACCCACAACCCTGGGCCTGGAGGACTTTAGAATCCAAGCAACTAGAGGAGCCCTCCCTGGACTCCAACCTTTACCACTTGCTGAGCGTTTGCTGCAGGCTGGCACAGCCCTACATGCTCCGCTGAACGTATTAACAAGTAAAACAGCCCCTGTCGGTGTTCACTTAAAAAATCATCCGCTATCTCACCAATAAGTGATATTATCATTTAAAAATATTTCCAGCCAGGTTTTTCAGACATACGTGTCCTGATGTGCGTGAACGTGTTTGCACACAATATGCCACGTCTTGGAAACATTTTTTGTGAATAAACTTTATTTTTTAGAGCAATGTCAGGTGCACAGAAAGACAGGTGGACAGTACATGGTTCCCGCTGACTCCTTCTCTCCCTGTCTCTTGGCAATTCCCCATCTTAGGAGCACCCTACGTTGATATAATACTTTTGCTATAATGGATGAATGATTAATGGAAGTCCATAGCTGACCTGAGGGGTCCCTGTCACCACATGAATGTAGAGCTGGGATGAACCCACCCCGGGAGCGCCATGCAGAGCCCTGCCCCTGCCCTGAGCCCGTGCCCTGCCCGCCCATCCCTCCCCGCAGCACCCAGCAGCCCCTGATGGTTTTGGTCCTTCTACAGGCTCGCTCTGTCCAGAGCGCCATGGGGTTGGAGCCTGGAGCATGAAGGCTTCTCAGACTGGCTGGGTCAGGCCGATCTGTCTTCTCTTATCCTGACGTCTCCTCTCCTCTCCCTCCCGGCTGTCCTCCCTACCAGTAACTCAGTGTCAATGAAAGCAAGGGGCGGCCTGAGCTGTTCTCGCCGGCCCCAGTCCCAGGCGAGGCACTGCCACCATGCCGCATACCTGCTCTCTGCCACATAACCATGTCCCTCCCCCAAGAGGTGGTGCTCATTTCACCCTGTGCTCTTGGTGTGGCCACAGGATTGGCTTTGGGCACAAATGATGATGGGCTCCTTGTGGGCCAAGGCCTAAGGAGGATGAGGACTGTGCATGTCTGCCACCCTCTTCTGCTGCCACCAGGAATATTTCAGGCCCCCAGGAAGTTCTGGCGTCCAAGGAGGGCAGGCAGTCAGGGCAAACCGGACCCAACTGCCAGGGTGGACCAAGCCCTGCCCCCGGCCCACAGCAGCCGAGTCACGCGTGATGAGGGGCGGCGTGTGTTATTTCGAGCCATCGAGTTGGGGGTGGCTTGTCCCCGCCCCGCCCCGTGCCACCGCATCCACAGCCGGACACCGCACCCCCTCCCAGGACTCTGCCCTGTCCGTCTTGGCTCTCTCTGGGCCCCAGTGTGTTGACAGCTCAGTGCCCCTGTGGGCTGAGCTCCTGAGGCTGCTTTCCAGTCCCAGTCCCGTGGGCTGGGCTCCTGAGTCGGGGCGGCCCTGGCTTCATGCTGTCTGGGAAGCTGTGTGCTACACGCGACCCTCAGGACCCCACTGTGGGGTCTGCAGGCTGGCATTTGGAAATCATCTCCTGCATTTAAGAGTGCATTGCCTTATTTTCCGACGTGGCCTGGTGGGGGTGATACTGCCTAGATGGCTGGTGTGGGGACAGAGGTGTGGAGGCTGATGTAGGGGTACAGGCAGGAGAATCTCGGAAGCTGTAAAGCGCGTGGCGCCTGGTGAGCGCTCCGTCAGCGACAGTGAAAGGCACAGCAGCAGCAGCACGAGGGCCGGAGCCGTCCCTGCACACGTGGCTGAGGTTTGGTAGAGGACAGCCCCGCGTCAGAGCCAGGGAGGGGAGATCCACATCTCCACAACCACACCCCCCTGCCTTTCTCCTTCTTTCCTACGTGACCCTCCTTCACACCCCTACCCCTCAACAAAGGCCGAACACACACCATCTCATGACCCGCCTGGAACCTGCTGTGGCATCGAGGCAGGATGGAGAGGCTCAGCACCGCTGCTCACCACCCCAGCTAGGACGCCCACAGCCCACGAACCTGTGGGATCCGTCGGCCCCAGGAAGCCAGTGCCCCCACCAGACAAGTCGGCTCGTGGAACACGAGGCGGGGGTGCTGGTGGGTCTGGAACCTTCTCCCCAGACCTGGCTGCCCCACCCTGTGCCAACCAGCCCCAGCCCTGGGAAAGGCGCCTCCTCTAACAGTGGTTGTTGGCTTCTTAGGTAAGGTGGGGAGACACTGCTTTCCACAAGGGGCCCACCTCCTGCAGAAAATTTCCGCCAGCCAGACGGGCCTCAGGAACCCCCAGCACAGCCCCCACTGGGGGCCTCAGGAACCCCCACATGAGCCCCTCACACTCCCCAGAGCCTTCTTCCAGGTCTAGAGCAGGCCTAGGCCCCAAGAAGCCAGAGAAAATCCTCCCTCTACTTGAGGGACTCAGGGTCCGCCTGCGGCCCGGCCTGGACACCGCTAGGCAGAGGAGCAGCTGCAGAGCCCGGCCCCCAATGCCCACACAGCGATACTGCTGGGCATGGCAGGACCTCGGAGCCCGGCCCCCAATGCCCACATAGGGACACCGCTGGGCATTGCAGGACCTCAGAGCCCCGCCCTCTGAGCCGGGAGCGCTCCACTTGCACCATGAGAGTGAAATGTGCTCTGGCTGTTGGTCCCCTCACCTTCAGGGGGACAGGGCTCGGGTAGAAGAGGGCATAGCATGTCATCACAGAAAGTGATGGGCCGGGCCATGGGAGGGGCCCAAGGAGCCCCAGCACCCAGGAGGGTTGCCCTCTTTTACCCTGGAGGGGAACCCAGCCACCCAGCTCACTAGCGCACAGACGCCCAGGTGATGAGAACCGGAGTAACAAGCCTTGGCAGGTGTCCTGGGAGGGAGGCGGTGCGGCTGTCAGGAAGAGAAGTCCCCGCCCAAACCAATTACTGCAGACTTTGCTGAGGTGTGTTTGTGTGGAAAGCAGAAGAGCCTGACCCGGCTCAGAGCTGATCTCTTTTTCTCTCCTAATAGTTCGGCACAATTTAATTAACTCAGTATTGCACCCACCTGAAGATTACCGACGGGGTTTATTGACGCCACCATCTGGCTCCTATAAAGCCGGTAATGTAGCCAATAAATCCCGCTTCAGAACCAGGCGCTGGCGAGGGGTGCCCTGCTGCAGGCTCTCCCCGTGCGCCCAGCTGCGGGAGCTGCCTGGGTGGCCAGATCCAAGGGGCCGCCCTGGGCACCCCGTGGCGTGGGTTTGGTTGTGAGGAGAGGGTGCTGGTTCCGGGGTGGCACCTGTGCACCCTGACCCCTGCAGGGGCCATGATACCACTTCAGAGGCAGGTGTCTGCCAAGGGGCCCCCTACCCTAGCCGCTGGGTTCCCACCACTGCAGCCAAGCAGGGCCTGACTGGTCCCTTGTTCCACACCTGGTAAAGGGCAGCCCAGGCCTGGTAGCAGGTTCCCAGATGCCGGGTGCCCAGAGCTGAGCCTGACTGCTGCGCTCTCACCCCACCCCACCCCCAAACCCCGCAGCACGTGAGACTGTTACTATCTCCCACGGCAAAGGAGGAAAGCAAAGGACAAGGCCCAGAGCTCAAGGCTGAGGGCAGCACTGTCCCGGCAGAGCCAGGGCCAAAGAGCAGGCTGGGTGGGGAAGGGGCCCTGGCCTGGTCCAGCTCCTCTGGGTCTCCAAGGTCAGGAGACCCCTCTGTTTAACTCAGGGTTGAGGTGAGGTCTCTGTGTGCCCTTCTAAAATTTGTGATGTTTTGTCTGCTACTGGAATGTAAGTTTCAGCATAAAGCGTCAGCACGACAGGTCATTCTTGATGACAGAAGGGTCCCCAGAGCCACCTGTTCTCACGTCCAGCCAGGGACCCCGAGGTGGGGGACAGAGCCCCTGCCCTGCCTGCAGGCTCCATCCACTCCAGCCTCACTTCCGTGGGGCTTTCTTCCAGGCTGCACGTGAGAAGACCTTTCGGACATTTCCCAGGGATGCTGCAGGGTGAGAAAGAAGCCCAGACTCCTTTCACTCACACGCAGAAAGGACGAGTTAAACCCGCACGTCACCCACGCGCTCCTGGACCTGCGCTGCATGTGTGTGAACAACGCCCCTCCCCAGGCTGAGCCTGTGTCCCCTGCACCCTCGGGCCCTGGGGCCCTGCAGAGCAGAGAGAAGTCACCTCAGATACACAGGACAGCACCGCAGGGATAAAGGCTGCCAGGGAGTTAATGAGTGCACCTCTCCCAGCCTAATCTGATGGCTGCCACTGATTTCAGGGATTCTTCCGTTGAGGTGGGGGTGGGGCAAGTAGAATCAACTCAATTTAGAATGGGGGAGGGCGGCAAAAAGCTTACATTGATAAAGTCGCCACCCAGCCCCCAGCCGGGAGCTGCCCAGAACTCACCTTGGGCCACGTTAACGGCCTATTAATCACCCTTATCAGCCTGTGCAGGGGCCCTGGGGGACCGCCCTACCCCGGGGGCAAGTTCAGGTGCTTCGAGGTGGTGGCGAGAGGTCAGGGTCCAACCCGGGCCGCTGCCACCTTGGAGGCCACGGGAGCTGTGGCTTCAGCCCTCCCTCCGGCCTGATTTCTGCCCTGGGGACGGGAGCCTCGGGAGCAAAGCGGCCTATCCAGACCAGCTGCAACAGTTGTGGAAACGGGATCCCAGGAGGGGCGGAGGGGGGACTGGGGGGGCGAGAGGATGGAGAGGGCAGAACCTGGGCACCTGGGTTAGTCCCCAGGGATGGCTGAGGGTCCCCAGGGCCTCGGCCCAGAGCTGCCTGGGAAGGGGATGGCGCAGGCGGCGAGCTCCGACTTTCAGCTGTCTCGGCCGAATGACACCTCTACGCCTGCAGCCTTTGATTCAGCAAAATCAAGGATGCAAACTTCTTAGGAATACTTAGTTTCCATGGCAACCGTAGCTGACCTCAACATTATTGTTCTCAAGAGGGGACTGACTTTACTATATGTTCATTCACTGAATTAATGGACTCCTGGTTCTTTATCAGCAACCCCGGGACAATGGACAGACAGGCATGTCGTCAAAGGGCTTTCAGCCACTGTCCAGGCTTTTGTCCGCGGCTTACGGCAACGAGGCCAGTCTATTCAGCCCGAGATTATCAAAATCAACTCGGGGCTGTCTCCGGGGCAGCTCCACACACTTGGATTTCATAAAGACATAACTGATCCCACATGCAAATTAATAATTTGGATCGCAGGGTTCTTGGGGCTAGGGACTTTGGTGTGTTTCTCTTCCGATTTCTTTTTTGGAAATACAGCGCGAGGGAAGGTAAACTGCAGTCTGCTGACGGCGCTCCACGGACGGCGCCTTCTGTGCTGCGGGCTGGCTGGTTAGGCAGCAGGGGAAACGCTGCTGAACTTCACTCACCTCGCTGACACAGGCCTCAGCAAAACCAAGCTTGGGGCGGCCGCAAAAAGCCTTCTAGGTTCCCGACACGCCAGAGAGCCTGCTAGTTCCCGGACGAGCCAGCAGAGCCCCACGCGTGCGTCGCACCGCCTCCTCCGGCAGCCCCGGGTTTGGGGGTCTCGCCATCTCTCCAGCCGCATCCCTTCCCTCCCGCCCCACCCACTCCCTTCCTCCCCAGCCCTCCAGCCTCCTTGAGGGGAAAACAATCCAAACAGAGTACAGTAAGCCGCAGGACTGGACACTGAACAGCAGTCCCTGGCTGCGTGGTGCTGTGCTGAACTCAGAGAGCCCCGCGTGGCCAGGAACTCGGTCTATCCCGCCTTGCAAACTGCCCGGAGTCAAAGCCTGGTCCCCGCCGCACTTCGGCCTCAGGGTGTGTGGCCTCCTCCGGTCATTGCAACACAAAACACACTTAGCAGTGGCCGGTCTGTCTCGCTCCCACCTTCCCTGGCTCGGGAGTCATCCTTCATTAGCCAGCAGTCCCCACGGGAGGGACCCAGGAGACCTCTGGGCTCCTCGTTACCGGAGGCATTTTGCCCGGGCCAGGCCATAGAAAACCGGGACAGGCCATGGTGCTAACATCCAAATAATCATTTCACAAATTATCATAATTATCAATCAATCACCCTGTTTGGACAACCCAAGCCTGGGCTATCAGATGACTTTTATGACCTGTAGCATTTTGTACGTAATAATAATAACGGGGAGAGATTTATGGACCCATCACCGGCCCCTCTTCCGGTGGAATGACTTTATTAGCTCGATTTATTTTTGACCCTCCTCTAAGCCTCTGCGCTCCCGCCCCTCACCCTGGGGGCTGGCTGGTGTGGATGGTTTTTCCGAAGCTTCTGAAGGGGCATTTTCAGGTCCCCAGGCCTGGCCCTACCCTGCCAATTCACGGTTTATTTATTTTTGGGAGGAGGGGGTAGACAAGCAGAGGAGAAGAGAAAATAAAAATCAGAAAATGTCACTTCCCTGTGTTTGTGTTTCCCGGCTCTGTATTAACACGTCCTTCCTTTTCAAGAGGGAAAGGAAAGCCCGATAAACTGGACAAAGGGAAAGGCTTCGGGGCCATGTTTCCCCTTTCAGATCCCAGAGATTGAATCAAAATTCTCTCAGCTGATAGCATCTCCCGGGTGGACTACACTCTTGTTAACGGATAAATTCAAGCCCTCCAGAAAGTCAAAGAATAAATTTAAGCCTTTTGCCAAATGTCTATCCTATTGGATTTTGATAAGATGGCCATTGAGCCTTAATAATGTCTTCCATCCATTTTCAGCGAGCCCTTAACACGGCTCTTTATTCGTCCCCAAAGCCTCTTCGCCCGGCCTTTTTATTACCGGCTCCGGCGGGCTCTCCAGGGAGCCTCGAGCCCCGAGTGATGGATGGACAACGGGCTAGATTATCTCCCGCAGATGTTTGCTCTCCAGCAGCCCGGGGCTTTCCCTCTAAGTAAACAGAGACTAAATAGAAACTCTGCGGAGGGAGCGGCCCCAGAGGTCCCCGCATCTCGGCGCGACGTGGCCCGACCCACAGCCAATGTGACTTTTTGGGAAGCGCCGATGACGTGCCCAGGGAGCACCAGGTCGGACGCTGGGATGGCGAGGGCAACCAGGGCGAGTGTGGGCCAGCGCCAAAGCTCTGGGCGGCACAGGCGCACGGGCTGCAGGGCCCAGGTGGGGTACAGAGGGGACGTAGGAGGCCAGGGTGAGGCCAAAGGGCGCAGGAGGGGTGTGGGACCACCGTCCCCTGGCCTGGCAGTGGCTCCACCCTCCTGGGGCAGGGGCGGGGCTGACGGGAGGCAGCTCTGTAACTCTCACAAGAGCCCTGCCCCCAGTCACAGTCCTGGGTTCGAATCCCAGGCCTCCAGCCACCCCCAGCTGGCCGCCTTCACCTGTAAATTCTGAGTAGAGTCATTCTGCATTCAGCCCCTTCAGAGACCTCGCTCTCTTGGTACTTAGAATTCCTAATCGAGGCTTCCCCACAAAATATCACCTTTTCTGCAGCTCATGTGCCAAGCCGATGACTGAATTAACTTCGTCACGTTTCACTGAGGCAGATAAAGAACAGGAAGCATAATCTTCCCAGAGGTGGACGAACTGAAGGCCAGAGACAGGAGCTGCCCACCCCCCGTCACGCTCCCACAAGAGCTGTCCACCCCCTGTCACGCTCCCACAGGAGCTGCCCACACCCAGGTCACACAGCTCTGTCACGCTCCCCCATGAGGGTTTTAATGCTCCCAAGTGCGCCTTTGGGTGACCCAAACTACAAAACCCACAAGCCAGAGTCCTCGTCCTATAACCAAGGATGACACTGAATTCATCCTTAGTGCAGCTCCACGGCACGCACAGTCACCTTAGCCGTCCACGCGGTGCACGCACGTCTACAGCTCTCAGCAGTGCATCTGCTCTCAGGGTGGGGCCTTCCGTCTGGATGGAAGCTCACTGGAGGGCTGTGTGTCCTGGTCCTCCCGGCCCCGAGTCTGAAGCCTTTGTCTTTGAATTTTAGCTCACAGCTCTCAGTCCCTCAGCCCTGACCCTCTCCCCTTGCCCCCGCCCCAGAGTCCCTGGGAATATAACTGAACGGGTCCAGTCTAAGCCTTGGGGTTAGGGATCTGATTCTCCCATGGCATGACCTTGGCAAACATCCCCTGGACGCTGATGGTGCTGAACTTAGTGCAAGGCTGGAAAAAACACCTGGGCAGTGCTGTGGGTGGCCTCGCCCTCCGGTGGACTTGGGTGAGGACGCCTCCTCCAGGCAGCCCCCAGCCCCTCAGACTGGGCCTGTAGAGCAGTGGCAGGGAGGAGCCCTGGGCTGGGGTCGGGAGGCCTGCTTGAACAGGGCTGTCACCAATGCCCCCGATGCGGGCTCCGTACCCTGCCCTGGGCCCCTGTGGCTGCGGTGGTGCCGTGGGGGTTGCGTGTGTTGTGTCTGCTCTGATTCTGCGGGATGGCAGAACCTCAGGCTCCCAGCCAGCCGTCCCAGGGCCTGCCTCGGAGGGACGCCTGCTGCTCTGGGCACTTGGAAGTAGGAGGCCCCCGCTGGGCGGCACCTCACACCCATCCTGGGAGCCATTCTCAAGAATGACCTTGAGCCACATCAGGTGAGACCTGATGGCCCCATGTATAAAACAAAAAGGCAAACCCAGCATGGCCCAGAGGCACAGAAGGCTGTGCCCACTTCACCCTCCTGTCTGATTTCATTCTGGTTCAGAAGCAGCCAGCACTTGCCTCCTCCGGCCCTTTAAATGTAGACTTGACCTTTTGACCTTCTGCCTTGACCCCTGTTCCTAGACCAGGCAACCCATCCCAGCATAAACTGCTCCTCGTCTAACCTCCTGCCAGGCCACCTCCGTGAGGCAGTCAGGAGAGGTGGGGCCAAGGAGGGCGTCTGGAAAACGTCAGGCAGGTCAGGGGCGCATGGGTGGAAAACCCAAGGATTTCAGGCTCATTTGAGAAGCCGAGGGATTCGCCCTGACTACAGGTCGCTTGGTGGGAAGTGAAAATGCCGCAGCTCTCTGAAACACAGCAGCCCTGCTTACTGTTTCCTGCTCCTCCGTGTCCTTTAAGAAGATATGAATTCATTTAAACAGGCAGGAAAGGAGAAAGAGAAAGTGCACAAGGCCAGCACTGGAATTTGGGCCATGGCATGGTCAAACGCGGGCACAGGAAGGCCTCGGTGGGGACTGAGAGCCGACAGCTTGTCCTCGGACAAAAGGACCCCAGGAAGCCAGACACAGCCCCATGAGCCATGGGGAGGAACACGGAAAACAGCTCATGGGTTGCCAGAGGCCCTTCGGCGGGTCGCCATGGGGTCGGGAAAAGCCTCCATTGCCACGCTTTCTCCAAAATCAGTGTTCTGGGGTTGAACCTGGAAAAAAGGATCGGGTGCCCCGAGCCTCTCGGATAGCTCTGCTCAGATGGTGGGTCCCCTGCGCCTCAAAGGCAGCTCCGCCCAAATGCCTCGGCTCAGAGACTGGGTTATGGCGAAACCAGCACCACGCTTCCCTTTGATTTTGGGAGAAAACGGTGTATTGATGGCGTGAATCTCCGCTCGGGGGATGGGTCAGGTCTTCCTAACCACAAGGCCGGCAGTACCCCTCCAGCTCCTGTTCTGTTCACGAAACCCAGTCGTAATTTTGACGGAACTGTAACCGTGCTGAGTAGGCACTGACTCAGCGCTGGCTCACCCGTGCCAGCAGCCCCCGTGGTGCCCTGATGCTGTCTGGATGGAGATGTGCGAATGTGACTTGCTAAATTTTATCTTGCTTTGAAGCCAAGATACCAAGCGAGAGACCGTTACTTTAATTTTACTAGAAAACCCCCCAAAATAGAAGATCAGCCACCACGCGTGAGTGTGCCCGTGTCTGTGGATGTCTGCATGTGCGTGCGGGCACCACCTACCCCGTGGAAGCCGAGCTGTACTGCTGAACGGGTTCTGGGCTTTGGAGTTGCCTTTCCAGTCATTACTCCTGGCTCTCTTCACTGCCGTGTGCACATCCAGGGACACGTGTGACCGTGTGCGCCGCCCCGGGGACCTGTGTGTTTCTCTGTGCACGGTTCTCACTCTGAATCTGTTAGAGCTGATGTTTGTCCACCAGCCGTCACCCACCACCAGTCAGTAAAGCCGTGGGTAATGCCATGTGGACACTTTTTCTTTCGCCTGGTGGTTTGCTTATTTAAAGCGATGCTTCTCTGGAAGCTATGAATGTAGCAAAAGGCTTTGTTGAATCTGCAGCCAATTTTTCCCCATATCCTTTTCATGAGAGTATCCAGTGAAGACAGTTAAATAAACACAACCTGCGTTTATTTAATTTTCCCGTCCCCTGCGTGGCCTGGAGCTTTCCCACAGGTACTGGGCTCTCCCCCGTGCTTGGGAGTTAGGAGAGTGGCAGGCAGCCCAGTACCTGGGACCCTACAGTGACGGGACCCTGACCTGCCCACACAGTAAAAAGAAGCATCCCTCCTAATTACAGCAAAGCCACTGTCCTGTGCACACATCGGTCCACAGATGACACATCACTCAGGACCTGACAGCAACACTGAGACTACACGCTTGTTAACTCAGGGATGGCTGGGCTCGAAGTCACCCCGCAGGAGCCCTGAGGATGCTGGGAGCAGAGGCGGCGCAGGGGAGCTCTCCTACCTTTTTGATGCAGCCTCCCTGGGGCAACACGTCCGCGTCAGTCAGTATTTGCTGCAAAACAATTTTGAGAGGGGTTGTTAGTGTCGGATCAAATGCCGTTCTCAAGCCACCCTGGGCTCTAAACGGTGGGGGGGACCCTCTGTCTCCTGAAGTCACAAGGGTGGGACCCAGCGGCTTCTCCACAGTAGGAAATGAAGGGCTGCCTTGATTGCAGGGACCCCCTTTTTCCCACAGAGGCTCCCCCAATTGCTGAGGACTCCATGCGTCCCCCAGGGACCTCACCTCCCTGGAAACCCTGCACTCTGGGGATGGAGCCACACTGTGTGGCTCACTCTGGCCCTTTAGTGGTTGGGTGGGGACCCGGGTCAAGGCGTCTGAAGGTGAGCCATTCACACTACGTCTGAGAGCCACGGGCAGAGCGCACGGAACGCTGGATGGTGAACAGGCTCTATTTTTATTTCCTCTGGGTTCTGGCAGCGAATCACACCACGTGTGTTTACACATAACTTGCCCTATGTTGAGCCAGGCCCTGGAAGGGTGAGGGAAGGGAGATGCAGTCCCTGCCCTCAGGAGGCTTACGGTCCAGCTCAAGAGGGAGCACTCAGTGGGGAGCTGGACTCTGCCCAGCGGTCCCAGGAGACAGCAGTGGGTGGCTGGGGCGAGGGGCAGAGGTCGGCCAGCGCCCTGCGGAAGGGTGGCTTGGTGGGTGCTGGAGGGAGAGGGAGCTGATGCCATTTCTCTGGTTCCTCTTTTTTGGCAAATCAGAGGCGGGAGCTTTTTAACTGGGTCTTCACTCCCGTCCAGATGCCTGGGAGGGGGATGTCCCCATGGCTTTTGGGGAAACTTCTCAAAGGAAATGGAGCTGAGTCAGAAAAGCTGCTGTGCCTAGTGCCGCGCAGGGGCCCGGGGTGGCCACGGAGGACCCTCAGCCGTGGCTTCGGGCTGCACAGGAGCTCCCACCCCCTCACCCACGTGTAGACAGAGGCCGAGGCTGTGAGGCTGGAGTATGCCAGCAGTCGGCTCATTCTTCCTCCCGGCTTGCTTCGGCCCGGAGCGTTCCCTGACTCGGCGCTGGAGAGCATTTCGCAGGGTACCGCCTCTTAAAAGCCAGCAGGCTGCCCTCCGGGTGGGGGCGGGGCAGCGTCTAGTGACCTGTCCCAGAGTGCTCTCTGTGTGAAGCAAACTGACAGATGAGCTCTAGAAATTGCATTTTCTCTTCTGGACCCAAAGTGGCCGTGCACGGGCGAGTGTACGGAAATCACACTGTTGTTTCCACAGAACAGAAACCAAGATTGAAACTGATACCGAAAAGTAACCCGAGAAATGCTGCTCAAGACAAAGGCCCTCCTTCCCGCCCTTCGTATTCCACGATGGTTTTAGAAATCGGAAGGACAGGGCGCAGCGTGCTCACCACGGCGCAACTGACACGCTGAGCCACGCGGGGCCCAGCCCAATTGCCTTCCGGGTCGCCCGGCGCTAATGTGAACGGCAGACACGCCTGCTAGATTCAGGTACCTAGGTGGGTGGCGTTCGGAAGAGGAGAAAGCGGCAGGAGGGGTGTGACCTGCCCGCAGGGCCGAGGCGAGCTGAAGGCAGACCTCGAGGCGGTGCTCTGGCGGAACCTCTCCTCACTCTGGATGCCGGAGGAACGTTCGGCCGTCCCAGGTCTGGGGAAAGGACGCCATCCCAGGGGAGGCCCTGCGGCTCTCGAGAGTAGAGGGACAGTGCCCGCCGTCATGGGCTGCCCTGAGCAGAGAAACTGGATCGCGCTGCCAGTTAAGGGCCTGGGCTGATCAGAACCAGGGCCTGCTTTGTGAGGCAAGCTGAGGAATAAGATGCTTTTTCTGTCTCTCTGGCATTCATGGCCAAGTCACAGGCACCTGTGCAGACACCAGCCACCAGAGGGTCTTGCCCTCCCTGCCCTGGCCTGCCAGCACCTGCTCACAAACCCACACCCCCGCCAAGAGCCCACAGGGGCCGGGTGCTGCTGGCCTGGGAGCATCTGGTGGCCTCTGGCTGGGCATTTTCAGGGGTCCAACTCCTGTTCCCCATGGGAATGTGCATGCCATGGCCAAGGCATTCCCAATGCAGGTGCCCAATGCCTCGGAGGCGCAGTGACGCCCCCACCAACACCCCAGGCAGGGTCAGCCCAGGAGCCCCCCAGGAACACCAAATCTTCACATCCGGAGGGGGTAGCATGAGAGCCCTCCAGCTGCTCACAGATCCCAGCCTGGGCTTGCTGTGGGCTCAGATGCATGGCCTTTCAGGTGGGGGCCACCCTCTCTCTGTGCACGCTGCTCTCTGCTGGGCGTGCACCATTCCTGCTGTGGCCTGATCTTCCTGTCTCCCTGCCCTCCGAGTGGCCGGGTGGGATGGGGCACCCCAGTAAGCCCATCCATCGCGCCACGCAGGGGTCCTTCTCCGCCTTTCTCTTGGAGTCTGACAAGGTCTGTGCCTGGGTGTGGCCAGCACTCCTGCTCCCCAGAGCTTGCCATCAGGTGGGGATGCAGAGACGGACGTTCCAACCCTGGCCCCAATAGTTTGAGGCATTATGTGTGATGCACCGACCAGAAGGGCCCGGCCATGCTGTGTGGCATCAGGAGGTGGGGCCTGGCCAGCCCCGGGGGGGTGGTGGGGGCAGGTGCCACAGCTGCCGGGCTCCTGGCTGTCTCTCTGAATCCTCTGAGCATGGTGCCTGGGCCCCCTTTGGGCTGAGCGTGTGGGCTGCTGAAGATTGTGGTCACACTGGAGCGCAGTGTGGAACCACGGAAGAACCACGCAGAGGTGGAGCCACGGAAGAACCACGCAGAGGTGGAGGCCTCGCCAGCTGCCCTGCACCCCCTGAAGAGGAAGACAGCATCCCATGGCTACAGAGAAAGCAGCGGCCTCCTGCAGGCGGGGTGCCGGGGCCTGAGCCATGTTCCGGAACCTCCCGCCCCATGTCATGGCCCGCCTTGGCAGGTATGAAGACCATTAACTCTGCCTCTTCACCTGCCGCTGACCTTGGGTGGAAAAACGGCCGGATGCGCTCCCCGGCGCACTCAGCCTTGGCTCCCCGCTCGCCTGAGCCACTGCTTTGCTGAAAACCCTCTTTATTTTGCCTGCTGAGTCCTCGGCGCACGCACCGCTGGCTCCTCGATTGCTGGCAGTGGCCGCAGGGCTCTCAGCCCCTCTGTACCCCGGCAGAAGTATTAGGTGTGTTTGATTAAGCGTTTTAGCCAAAAAAGCGAGGTTTGACCTCTGGCATTAAGCTTCTCTCGCGGGTACCAGTGCCAGGATTTAGCTAAGTGGGGTTGGTCAGAACCTCTTTTTTGACTCTTAAAATAAATACCCTCTGTTCTCCGAAAAGTCAGCAAAAAGGAGCCACGCACGCAGGGGCGTCCCGTGCACACACAGCTCTGCAGTTCTGGCGCGGCCCCTGGGGGCTCAGCTTGCTGTTCTGTGTCACAAATGGATCCCAGAAGGTTTCTTTCCCGTCAAAATCATCTGTCATTAAAGTATCTGAAAACCTAACTAGGGAGGAAATCCAGAGCGAGCCCCGGCCACGGAGCTGCTTCCAAAGTGGCAGGAGGCGAACAAAGCCCGGCGTGGGGGAGGCCGAGGCCCATGAGGGCCCCAAACACTCCAGTTCACGTGCTGCTTGCTCTTGGCATTGACGGCAAACCTTGTCTCTCTAACATACTTTCATTTGAAACAGGGTGTCTCGCCCAGGCTGGAGTGCAGTGGTGCGATCGTGGCTCGCTGCAGCCTCAGCCTCCTGCACTCAAGTGATCCTCTCACCTCAGCCTCCTGAGTAGCTGGGACGATAGGCACATCGCACCCCAGCTCATTTGTTTTATTTTTTGTGGAGATGGGGTCTCACTATGTTGCCCAGGCCGGGACTCCTGGACTCCAGCAATCCTCCCAAAGTGTGGGGATTATAGGTGTGAGCCACCATGCCCAGCTCTGCTCTAACCTACTTTTCTTTCTTATCCATTTCTGAAGTAGCTTCATTGGACCCAAAGATGTGGGTGTGAGTCTAGAACCTGCTAAAAGCTGATTCCAAGCCCTCCTCTCCTTGAAGAAGCCCCTGTGGGTGGGGTCGGGGGTCAGGGGTGTCTGTGCAGGGCACCCAGGGATGTACAAAAGGCTGGGTTGATGGAGCCCCCTACAACTCCTGCATCCCATCCAGGCTCCAAGCCTCACTCTGCTCACCACTGGGAGACTGTGGGCTCAGGGTTCTGCTGGAGACACAGTCTGAGCAGGGGTCTTGGTGGTCGCTGGCCTCAGCTTCCCAAAGCCTGCGCTTTCAACAGGGTTTTATACCCAGCTAAACAGTGCCCCTGGCAGGGCTGGAAGCTGATGACCAGGCCACACTGAGCCTCCACATCTCAGCTCATCTCACTCTTGGAGAGGTATGCCCATGGCCTCCTACTCATCCTTTCTGAGAAGATGGAATTTTTAAAGAACAACTGTCATTCTCAATTCTCTTTCCAAATTGAAGTCCTGGTACTGCCAGTTTCCCTGGTGTAAATGTTGCATCAATGTGGGAGCAATGGTGATGCCAGTCCTAACAGTGGCAGGTCATCTTTTGGGGGCCTGCAGCATGTGGGAGGGGCCTGTCCTAGGCACCGCAGACACAGACCTCCTCTTCACAACTGCCTGTGGGAGGCAGGAACCGGCACTGCGCCTGCTGTGTGGACGGGAAGCAGAGGCTTCAGGGGAGAGGCAACCAGGCAGAGGTGTAGGAGCTGCTCAGGATGACACCTGCACTCGGACCTGGGCCTCCAACTCCGCAGCGTGCTCCCGACGGACAGAGGCCTCCGGGTGGATGCCTCGGTGGGAAGAAGCCATACGCCAGGACCTTCCGCCCAGGACTTGCACCTGAAACCCGGCCAGGACTCTCCCCACGTCCAACCTCCCTCTGCCCGTGTGAGCTCCGGCGGAGCTGGGTGGCTTCCCGTTGGCAGCTCCCGCAAGAACCGTGAAAGGCGGTTAGTCAGCGGCTGCCCCGGCTCTGGCTCCCCGAGCAAAGACTGCACTGGTGTTGACACAAACCCCTGAGCTCTCAACCGGGAGTGGGGTAATATTTATTTATTTTTTGCATTAAAAAAATCAGCTTGGCCGTGTTTGAGCTACAGAAATGATTTTTTTCAAGCTCCTTGGACACTGTTTTTAGCTTTTATGCCTAAACAGATACTTCTCAGTTCTTTCAAGTGAGATCTATCCAATGAATGGAGGCTCTCTTTACTCCTAAGAAAAATATTTACACAGTCAAGTACGGCACAGAAAAGGACCCTGGGCTCCAGAAAGCCGTCCCAAAATGCACAGAGGTCTCCACGCCACTGTTTACACTCCCAGCCACCGCCTCCCACCCTCCTGTCCTCCGCGTCACCCTAAAGGCCTTCCCAAGCCCCCTGCCTTGGGCCCTGTCATCAGGGGTTGGCCTGGGGTTCCACATGAGAACCCCAAAGGCCTGTGAGACATGAGGGAGCAGCCCATGCCTTCCAAACTCTCTTTGTTTGGCTGATGAGGGAAGCCAGGCCGCTCTGCTTCCAGGGACCCAAGCGGGGAACAGCAAATGGGAGGCAGCATCTTCGCCCCCAGCCCCACGGGACCCGAGTTCCAGGCGGGCAGCATCTCCTCCGACCTGTCTGGGCTGCGATGGGGCCTTCTGCCTTGCTCTGGCCACAGGAACTGCCGTTGGGACCAGCAGACTTCAACGCACCCCCAGTGATTTTTCTCTTGAGCTGCTGGGCTGCCACGCTTGGCCCTGCCCCGCCCGGCCGGCATGGCCTGGAAGACCTGAAATCTGGGCATGGTCTGCTCTCTTTCTGATGTTCCAAGAACACTCTGTCCGCTGGCAGCCCCGTCTGTGAGCGCTGCCGCTTGGCCTGGACACGCCACCCGGGCAGGGTTGGCCCCCCACATCTCCCCTCCCGTGGGGTGACACGGCTCCTCTCCTCCCCATCCCCTGAGGGCAGGCTCCGCACGCCTTCATGTCCTCATTTCGTAAGTGGTATTGAGCACCTTTGGTCTACACTGCCCCATGGAGGGTGGCTTGGAGACATTCAAAAAATATGGAAGCAGTGTTTAGTCCAGAATTAGCTACTCTGGGGCCAAGACAATGGGCCAGACCCACCCTGCCTTCTGCGGCCACAGCGGCAGAGGAAGAGGGAAGACCTCCCAATCTGAAGCTGAGGTCCTCTTCGGATGGGGTCCAAAGCAGGGGCAGGGGCCCAGGAGTGGATGGGGGCTGGGAGTGAGGTGTCAGCAGGGGGCAAATGAGCGCCCCAGAAACGGAGGAGCCTCGGGGTTAGGAGGGCCGGGGGGTGGCTGTGGCCCTTTGAGGACCCCGCTGAGGGATCTGACTCGGGCAGGGGCTCTCAGGTAGATGCTGCTGCTGCGGAAGAAATAGCCGGGGGGCGCGGGGGCGGACGGCGCAC